>NW_024113389.1:0-14079 GCF_003073215.2 Triticum urartu | reverse complement strand
ATTGTGTCGCGATCATCATTAACCTTCTGAGCTCTTCTAGGATATCAATCAAATTCTTGATGAGAAATACCATCCTTTGCCCTTGATGATTTGGGTTATCATCGACAACATTATTGCATTCCCTCCAACACAAAACTTGTTCTTGATTTGTGTTGTACCTTGAGTTCCTTGCTATCTAACTTATGTTATGTTCTACCGCGGAGTATTACCATCCTTTATGTCAAGAATGTTGTGAGGACTGCTCCACCTCTTAAAAATTCTTGATATAGTAACACTTCTCGCCATCTCCGTCTTTTCTTGTCCCCGTGTTGTTTCTAACCGGAATGCCGACAAATGGCCTAAGATGTGTAAACTTCAAAACTTCTAGCAACCCTATTGCTTTGATGTTGATGGTCGATAGTTTCATTCTAAGTCTATTGCTTATTGAACCTTCTTTCGAACATTGATCGTACTACCTAAGCCCACATTTTGGGTGCACCTTTTCAACCAATGTTTAATTGTGTATGTTTTCCCCGAGCATACATCATTATATCATTTGATCTGACTAATGTTATCTCCCTGTTCACATAATTTTGGAAATCCATCTTTCTGGAAATCTCGAGGAATTGTCGCTGAGTCCATCAACCACCCCTCATCCTCTCCTTGGTTTAATGATGAACTCGTGTTTTGGAACTCGCTTCCATGGTTCATTTGCCGAGAACCTTACAATGTCATTCCATCAATTTGTGTCGCACCTTCTCTTCTCACGCATCCTAAGTATGAGGTATCCTAACAACAATTAGATCTGAATCCCGGTCAGATATGATGGTTGGAACATATTTCATAGAGTTATAACATTGGTCTTTATATGACCCGGTAAGGTGATGTCATGCCTGGCACACCTGGCCGGAGGGCCTATTGTTATAGCTTCCCTTTGGCAAGGTTATCCATTCTTCCATGAGGAAATTGTAAGACTTATCCTATAAGTTGTTCCTGATGGATCCTTTGTGTATCCATAGCCTGATCTTTACCTGATGACCTTGTCAATGCTATATCGAAGCATGACGGTGCTACTCCGATCATCAATAAGAGCACTTGAAGCACAATGCTAAATTCTCTTTAACAATTATCTAAACATTGTGGTATGGGTAATGTCATGAAATTTCTTCCCCCTTTCCTAAAGGGTTTTCTACGTTATATCCTGTCATGGATTCATGCTCCGCTTGTCCTTGGGGAGGATATACCCCTAATATATGTGTTTAAACACATTTTCCTTTCCATTGTTCTGATTAATTTGATGATCATATTATCCTTTCCATTGTTTGGTTTAACCTTTCTTGAGGTTTATAAGATCTAAGCAGTAATATTTTCCTCCTTACGAAAACACCTCGGTATACCACCTTATCAGTCAGACCCTGTTACTATTGTTGATGACATTTCGGTAACCACCGATGGACAGGAACCTTGCCTATTGGTCCGCCTTGTTCAACGAGCAGGAAAATGGTTCTCTTCGTCCCTCGCCCTTCGTATCGATGTTGTTGCCGACATAACTAATAGGCTACCCTCTGGCATGCCTTGCTATTGTGACCGTGCAAGATGTCAGCCCCCCTTCCTACCTTTAACCCACATGGTGGGCCCATAACCCACAGTTCCACAGGATCGAAACTTGACTCTCCTGCACCCCCCTATTCCCAAGGTTCTTCCTCGCACTTGGCCTCGTAAGTAATTCACGAGCCACCTTTCGAGAGGATCAACAATTCTGTTATCAGACACAATACTTATTCCCGTTCCATGAAACCCCTAACACGCCCTGTTTCAGGCATCGAACGATTGGCTGCCCGATCGAAACTTCTCATGGTACCTTCTTACTTTGCTCTCGAAATTTTCTTCAGTTACAATTCGAGAGTTACTTGTCGCCACCTTTCCTGGTGTTATCTACCAGATAAGCGACCTTCTAGAGGCCAGTTCTTTCGAAGACACCCATTATCCTTTTACGTAAGTACGATGGAACCCCCGAAGAAAGGATGACGACTTCATCATGATGCCCTGAAGCAGAGGAATGAAGACATCAACATAATGGATCGACCTCTTTGTGAAGAGCATCCAAGACCAAGAAGATTCGTTAGAATTTCGTAACCAAACCTTTCCCCCTTATTCCACCTCTTAACTCTCGGGACGAGATTTCTTGTAGTGGAGGAGAATTGTGACGCCCGGATAGTTACGCTACAGTAAACCTCTGCTAATGATGCCACGTCACCACGATTACTGTTGTTAATCTTGCAATGATTCAAATCTCGTTCAATTTCAAATTTAAAGTCAAGTCAAACAATTAAAGTTATCGAAAGTCAAAACTAAAATGTTCCTAATGTGACAAATAAATCATGGATATTATTGGTGGAGAAACAACATCTTTATAAAATAATAAAATACCCTAAGGTGATTAAAACAACAGCAAAAATAATTAGTTATACTCCTAATATATTTTACAAAATACTAAGCTATTTAGCTAGGTGCCAAAGTTGTTGTGGCAGTGGTATAATTAATGTTACTATGTTAGGTGCTAATTGGATATTTTACCAGACTAAAACAAATTAGGAAATAAAATTAAAACAAAAAAAAGTAAAACAAAAAAAAGTAAAACAAAACAAACAAACAAAAAAAGAGAGGGGAAAACAGAACCCCCCTGTTCCGCTGGGCCAAGTGGCCCAGCTGGCCCCAGCCGCCCGAATGGGCAGGCCCACCCAGCGCCCCAGCCTACAACCCCCCGGTCAGCACGACCGAAACCCTAACCGGACCCCACTTGCCCCCCCACGATCCCTTCTCCCCCATCGATCTGGATCGGGATCGGCCCCGATCCCGTCGACCCCGACGCCCAACGCTCGCCACCGCCCGGGACCACCTCGCCGGCTCTGACGTCGCCCTTGACAGCTCCGCCATCTCGCGCTCCCCTCTCCCTCTCCCTCGACGGATCTACTCGCGCCCGAGGACGCCGTCCGCATCGCCGGCGCATGCCACCGTCGAGCCCTCCCCGAGCATGCTGTTGCACGCCTACAGGGCCCGGTGAGCGCGCCCTCGATCCCCGCTTTCCCCCGTCTCTATCTCGTTCCTCGCACCACGCCCGTCCACCACCATCGCCCTTTCTCACCACGCCCGTCGCTGCGCGTCCGCGGCCACCCGGCTGTGCCACGCTCGTCGTGCTCGTTGCTCCACACCACCTTCCTGTGCCCAAGGCCACCGTGGCCGTGCTCCGCCCGCGCCACTTGCCCCGAACCGCGGCTCCTACCGCATGCTGGCCCAGGGTCACGCCTGTGCCTCGCCCACACCCCGTGCAGCCAGCGCCCGCCCGCTGCTTCCCGGCCCCGCCGTGGCCTTGCCTTTGCCGCGACCCGCGCCTTCACCGCTCGCGGCCACGGCCGGCGCCTCGCCACGACCGCCCAGCTCTGCCATGGCCTTCGCCTTACCCCTCCCCGTCCGGCCGCGCGCTGCGCCGCTCCCTGCGCCACGGTCCTCGCCCGCGTTTGCCACTCACCTTGCCTCGCTTCCCCCCTCGCTCGGGCGACGCCCGAGACCCGGCGCCCGCTAGCGCCTGTAAACCGCATCGCCCCTCTGGGCCACTGCCAAACGGGGCCCAGCCCCAGAACGTTTCAAAAAGAAAGATTAAAAGAAAATAATAAAAATATTAATTAATCAGTTAATTAATTAATTAAATTAATTAACTTA
Source organism: Triticum urartu (assembly GCF_003073215.2). Lineage (NCBI taxonomy): Eukaryota > Viridiplantae > Streptophyta > Magnoliopsida > Poales > Poaceae > Triticum > Triticum urartu. The sequence goes on along the minus strand of NW_024113389.1, from coordinate 10,380 downwards.
ACTAATTCTGATTAGATTAACCTAATTACCAATTAAACTAGTTAATCTGTTTTAGTTAATCAGTCAATGACAGTGGGGCCCACCCTCCTAATTAATACTAATTAGGTTAATTAATATGTCTAATTAAAATGTCTCACTGACCAGTGGGACGCACTGGTCAGGTTGACCAGTCAACTCTGTTGACTGCTGACGTCAGCATGACATCATGCTGATGTCATAAAACCAAATTTCGAATTAAATTAAATAATTAATTAAATTCTAGAAATTAATAAAATCTTTAGAAAATCATATCTTTTAATCCGTAACTCGGATTAAATTATTTTCAACATGAAAGTTGCTCAGAACGACGAGACGAACCCAGATACGCAACCCGTTCGTCCGCCACGCACCCCTAACATATCAAACTCGCAACTTTCCCCCTCCGGCTCCTCTGCCCGAAAACGAGAAACACCGGGGATACTTTCCCAGATGTTCCCCCCCCTTCACCGGTATCACCTCATACCGCGTTAGGGCACCTCTAGCACCGATACTTGTCATGTCGTGCATCGCTATGCATCTGCTTGCTTGAATATTTATTGTTTCTTCCCCCTCTTCTCTCGCTAGACACCAAGACCGACGCCGCTGCTACCCAGTACGACTACGGAGTTGACGACCCCTCTCTCTTGCCAGAGCAACCAGGCAAGCCCCCCCTTTGATCACCAGATATCGCCTACTCTTCTCTATACTGCTTGCATTAGAGTAGTGTAGCATGTTACTGCTTCCGTTATTCCTATCCTGATGCATAGCCTGTCCTTGCTACTGCTGTTGTTACCATTACCTGCTATCCTACTGCTTAGTATAGGATGCTAGTGTTCCATCAGTGGCCCTACACTCTTGTCCGTCCGCCATGCTACACTACTGGGCCGTGATCACTTCGGGAGGTGATCATGGGCATATACTATATACTTTACATAGTTATATTACTTATCATACTGTTCGGAGATGGGGGCTGAAGGGGCAGGTGGCTCCATCCCGGTAGAGGTGGGCCTGGGTTCCCGACGGCCCCCGACGGTTACTTTGAGGCGGAGCGACAGGGCAGGTTGAGACCACCTAGGAGAGAGGTGGGCCTGGCCCTGGTCGATGTTCGCGGATACTTAACACGTTTAACGAGATCTTGGTATTTGATCTGAGTCTGGCTACTGGCCTATACGCACTAACCATCTACGCGGGGACAGTTATGGGGACTCGACATCGTGGTATCAGCCGAAGCACTTCGTGACGCCAGCGACTGAGCGGCGCGCGCCGGGTTGGACCGCGTAATGTGACTTCCTTTGTAATGGAGGTTGCTAGGTCTGCTCCCCGGCCGCGTACGCAACGTGCAGGTGTGCTATGGGCGATGGGCCCAGACCCCTGTGCGCTTAGGTTTACATTAGCGTGCTGGCCTCTCTGTTGTGCCTAGGTGGGGCTGCGACGTGTTGATCTTCCGAGGCCGGGCATGACCCAGGAAAGTGTGTCCGGCCAAATGGGATCGAGCGTGTTGGGTTATGTGGTGCACCCATACAGGGAAGTTAATCTATTCGAATAGCCGTGATCTTCGGTAACAGGACGACTTGGAGTTGTACCTTGACCTTATGACAACTAGAACCGGATACTTAATAAAACACACCCTTCCAAGTGCCAGATACAGCCGGTGATCGCTCTCCCACAGGGCGACGAGGGGAGGATCATCGGTTAGGATTATGCTATCCGATGCTACTTGGAGGACTTCAGTCTACTCTCTTCTACATGCTATAAGATGGAGGTGGCCAGAAGCGTAGTCTTCGACAGGGTTAGCTATCCCCCCTCTTATTCTGGCTACCTGCAGTTCAGTCCACCAATATGGCCCTTTACACATTTACCCATGCATATGTAGTGTAGCTCCTTGCTTGCGAGTACTTTGGATGAGTACTCACGGTTGCTTTCTCCCTCTTTTCCCCCTATCCCTTCTACCTGGTTGTCGCAACCAGATGTTGGAGCCCAGGATCCAGACGCCACCGTCGACGACGACGACTCCTACTACACCGGAGGTGCCTACTACTACGTGATGCCCGCTGACGACGACCAGGAGTAGTTAGGAGGATCCCAGGCAGGAGGCCTGCGCCTCTTTCGATCTGTATCCCAGTTTGTGCTAGCCTTCTTAAGGCAAACTTGTTTAACTTATGTCTGTACTCAGATATTGTTGCTTCCGCTGACTCGTCTACGATTGAGCTCTTGTATTCGAGCCCTCGAGGCCCCTGGCTTGTAATATGATGCTTGTATGACTTATTTTATTTGTAGAGTTGTGTTGTGATATCTTCCCGTGAGTCCCTGATCTTGATCATACACGTTTGCGTGTATGATTAGTGTATGATTAAATCGGGGGCGTCACAAGTTGGTATCAGAGCCGACTGCCTGTAGGAATCCCCCTTTCCAACTCCTTGGCCGAAGTCGAGTCTAGTCATTGAAATACTTTTACTAATATGGCTGTGTGGCTTACGGGCCCACGTCGCCATTTGGTGGTATTAGGATCTTTTACTCCTTGTCTATACTCTGGGACTCTGATCTCTCTTCTATTCGGGTTAAATGAAATTTGCTAAATCTAACATTAGGATGTCGTTATCACTTTCACCCGGAGAGCCCCTTATTAGTGATGATCGTGTGCTGCACGCGGAGACCCTGAAGATACTCTCCGCTGTTAACCCGAGAACTTGTGATCATCGCGTTTGCAATTCCCTTCCACCATCAACCCTTAGGGATAACTACTTGCAGTTGTTATTCTTACATTCATCCCCAGTTGGTCTTGTTATTACAAGATACCCCGAATTACTCATCGATGTTTCGATAATCCTTTAAGCTTACTGCCTTGCAGTTATTTGTCACCTGAATACCCCTGTGGAAAATTCTCACAGTTATCGAGTATCCGCTCATCCCCCAGTTGTTCATGTGTTTCACAATGGTCTTCGAAATACTATTCGATCTTCCGAAAATCCCGAGTAGCCTATTGCTCTTGAAATTCTCGCTTTCTTGAATTGTGGTTAATCCGATAAGTTTCGTAATCTTATTGGCCTCCCTTGTCTTTATCATTTTAAGTCTGTTGATTCAATATGTTGAGGATGCCCGCATTCCTCAGTCGAATCCTAGGATTCATCCTTCCGGCTCAGATGTCATTTGGATATGAGTTGGTTCTTGACCAATCAATGCCTTGATCGTTTGTGCTTCTAAGTCTATTGAACTTATTCATTTTTGATCAGAACGATTGCTTTTGATCCCTTGATTTGGGAATCATAAAATTTCTTTGCATTAAGCTTTGAATTAGTCAGTTGTTTCTATAATCCGATGCCTTGGCATTCCTTCTTACTTTGATTGAGTACCGGTACTCACATCAGCCCCGTTGTGGACCGCCATACCCATTGCCGGGTTATTTTCCGACAATGTCCTTCACAACCAAAATTCTTGTGAGTTCTTTACCTAATACATAATGACCTTGGTAGATTGTATACTCTACTTTTGTCAGCCATGCTCTACTTTTGAGCTTGTGTTATTTACTCCTGAAGTTCATGGTATGTGTTCTAAGAAGCCCCGATGGGTTGAACCTATGTCTTCCTTAATCTGTGTGAACCCGATAGTTTTCACGGGTCATACTCCTCTGGTAATTCACCGGGTAGGTTTTTAAACTAAAATCATTTTTACCTAGAGCAAGTGAATGTAAGGTTGTGATTTGGAGAAGTGGGAGTCGACCTTGAACTTTGTGTTCATGCCCATGGACCCGATGTGGAACTTATCATGGAAGCTTCTTGTTTAATAATGGTCCCCTTGTTATAAGTTCATCTTGTATGCATGTTGGTCCTTTGCAAATGTGGTTCCGAACATGATTGTTCTCCTTTGATTCTATTTCTCGGACAAGTTAAAGTACTTGCCTTTTACTGATCAATACATCTCCGCCACCTCTATTTTGATCTGCCTTCGAGTACTACCCCTGGTATCTCCAGGATATAATGCCATCGCACTACATCTTATGAATTTTTGATGAAGTAGTACCTTTCCTAGTCATAGTCACTCCAATGGTTATGGGTTTTCATCAACCGAGGTCTCCGAGAATTGAATCGAATCCGCATTGCAATTCAGTACTCCTAGTACTTTGTTGTTGAGAAGTTTAATACTCCATCATGTCATTCCTAGTCTGATTAACTATATCAATATTGTGCAACTTTTCAACTGTGTGCTACCCGGTCCTTATTCCTAGAGCACAACTTTCGACGATGAGCTAATCTTACGTCGTTCTTCCTCGTTATATCATTTCTCCTTGAATAGCAAACTTGGTTTCAAGTTTGTGTCGTACCCATGGTTCCAATAACCTTTCGCTTCATCATTCGTTTGACTTGATGTCATCGTCGATCGATTACACCTTCATGAAATCTCTCAACAATTGTGTCGCGATCATCATTAACCTTCTGAGCTCTTCTAGGATATCAATCAAATTCTTGATGAGAAATACCATCCTTTGCCCTTGATGATTTGGGTTATCATCGACAACATTATTGCATTCCCTCCAACACAAAACTTGTTCTTGATTTGTGTTGTACCTTGAGTTCCTTGCTATCTAACTTATGTTATGTTCTACCGCGGAGTATTACCATCCTTTATGTCAAGAATGTTGTGAGGACTGCTCCACCTCTTAAAAATTCTTGATATAGTAACACTTCTCGCCATCTCCGTCTTTTCTTGTCCCCGTGTTGTTTCTAACCGGAATGCCGACAAATGGCCTAAGATGTGTAAACTTCAAAACTTCTAGCAACCCTATTGCTTTGATGTTGATGGTCGATAGTTTCATTCTAAGTCTATTGCTTATTGAACCTTCTTTCGAACATTGATCGTACTACCTAAGCCCACATTTTGGGTGCACCTTTTCAACCAATGTTTAATTGTGTATGTTTTCCCCGAGCATACATCATTATATCATTTGATCTGACTAATGTTATCTCCCTGTTCACATAATTTTGGAAATCCATCTTTCTGGAAATCTCGAGGAATTGTCGCTGAGTCCATCAACCACCCCTCATCCTCTCCTTGGTTTAATGATGAACTCGTGTTTTGGAACTCGCTTCCATGGTTCATTTGCCGAGAACCTTACAATGTCATTCCATCAATTTGTGTCGCACCTTCTCTTCTCACGCATCCTAAGTATGAGGTATCCTAACAACAATTAGATCTGAATCCCGGTCAGATATGATGGTTGGAACATATTTCATAGAGTTATAACATTGGTCTTTATATGACCCGGTAAGGTGATGTCATGCCTGGCACACCTGGCCGGAGGGCCTATTGTTATAGCTTCCCTTTGGCAAGGTTATCCATTCTTCCATGAGGAAATTGTAAGACTTATCCTATAAGTTGTTCCTGATGGATCCTTTGTGTATCCATAGCCTGATCTTTACCTGATGACCTTGTCAATGCTATATCGAAGCATGACGGTGCTACTCCGATCATCAATAAGAGCACTTGAAGCACAATGCTAAATTCTCTTTAACAATTATCTAAACATTGTGGTATGGGTAATGTCATGAAATTTCTTCCCCCTTTCCTAAAGGGTTTTCTACGTTATATCCTGTCATGGATTCATGCTCCGCTTGTCCTTGGGGAGGATATACCCCTAATATATGTGTTTAAACACATTTTCCTTTCCATTGTTCTGATTAATTTGATGATCATATTATCCTTTCCATTGTTTGGTTTAACCTTTCTTGAGGTTTATAAGATCTAAGCAGTAATATTTTCCTCCTTACGAAAACACCTCGGTATACCACCTTATCAGTCAGACCCTGTTACTATTGTTGATGACATTTCGGTAACCACCGATGGACAGGAACCTTGCCTATTGGTCCGCCTTGTTCAACGAGCAGGAAAATGGTTCTCTTCGTCCCTCGCCCTTCGTATCGATGTTGTTGCCGACATAACTAATAGGCTACCCTCTGGCATGCCTTGCTATTGTGACCGTGCAAGATGTCAGCCCCCCTTCCTACCTTTAACCCACATGGTGGGCCCATAACCCACAGTTCCACAGGATCGAAACTTGACTCTCCTGCACCCCCCTATTCCCAAGGTTCTTCCTCGCACTTGGCCTCGTAAGTAATTCACGAGCCACCTTTCGAGAGGATCAACAATTCTGTTATCAGACACAATACTTATTCCCGTTCCATGAAACCCCTAACACGCCCTGTTTCAGGCATCGAACGATTGGCTGCCCGATCGAAACTTCTCATGGTACCTTCTTACTTTGCTCTCGAAATTTTCTTCAGTTACAATTCGAGAGTTACTTGTCGCCACCTTTCCTGGTGTTATCTACCAGATAAGCGACCTTCTAGAGGCCAGTTCTTTCGAAGACACCCATTATCCTTTTACGTAAGTACGATGGAACCCCCGAAGAAAGGATGACGACTTCATCATGATGCCCTGAAGCAGAGGAATGAAGACATCAACATAATGGATCGACCTCTTTGTGAAGAGCATCCAAGACCAAGAAGATTCGTTAGAATTTCGTAACCAAACCTTTCCCCCTTATTCCACCTCTTAACTCTCGGGACGAGATTTCTTGTAGTGGAGGAGAATTGTGACGCCCGGATAGTTACGCTACAGTAAACCTCTGCTAATGATGCCACGTCACCACGATTACTGTTGTTAATCTTGCAATGATTCAAATCTCGTTCAATTTCAAATTTAAAGTCAAGTCAAACAATTAAAGTTATCGAAAGTCAAAACTAAAATGTTCCTAATGTGACAAATAAATCATGGATATTATTGGTGGAGAAACAACATCTTTATAAAATAATAAAATACCCTAAGGTGATTAAAACAACAGCAAAAATAATTAGTTATACTCCTAATATATTTTACAAAATACTAAGCTATTTAGCTAGGTGCCAAAGTTGTTGTGGCAGTGGTATAATTAATGTTACTATGTTAGGTGCTAATTGGATATTTTACCAGACTAAAACAAATTAGGAAATAAAATTAAAACAAAAAAAAGTAAAACAAAAAAAAGTAAAACAAAACAAACAAACAAAAAAAGAGAGGGGAAAACAGAACCCCCCTGTTCCGCTGGGCCAAGTGGCCCAGCTGGCCCCAGCCGCCCGAATGGGCCGGCCCACCCAGCGCCCTAGCCTACAACCCCCCGGTCAGCACGACCGAAACCCTAACCCCCCACTTGCCCCCCCACGATCCCTTCTCCCCCATCGATCTGGATCGGGATCGGCCCCGATCCCGTCGACCCCGACGCCCAACGCTCGCCACCGCCCGGGACCACCTCGCCGGCTCTGACGTCGCCCTTGACAGCTCCGCCATCTCGCGCTCCCCTCTCCCTCTCCCTCGACGGATCTACTCGCGCCCGAGGACGCCGTCCGCATCGCCGGCGCATGCCACCGTCGAGCCCTCCCCGAGCATGCTGTTGCACGCCTACAGGGCCCGGTGAGCGCGCCCTCGATCCCCGCTTTCCCCCGTCTCTATCTCGTTCCTCGCACCACGCCCGTCCACCACCATCGCCCTTTCTCACCACGCCCGTCGCTGCGCGTCCGCGGCCACCCGGCTGTGCCACGCTCGTCGTGCTCGTTGCTCCACACCACCTTCCTGTGCCCAAGGCCACCGTGGCCGTGCTCCGCCCGCGCCACTTGCCCCGAACCGCGGCTCCTACCGCATGCTGGCCCAGGGTCACGCCTGTGCCTCGCCCACACCCCGTGCAGCCAGCGCCCGCCCGCTGCTTCCCGGCCCCGCCGTGGCCTTGCCTTTGCCGCGACCCGCGCCTTCACCGCTCGCGGCCACGGCCGGCGCCTCGCCACGACCGCCCAGCTCTGCCATGGCCTTCGCCTTACCCCTCCCCGTCCGGCCGCGCGCTGCGCCGCTCCCTGCGCCACGGTCCTCGCCCGCGTTTGCCACTCACCTTGCCTCGCTTCCCCCCTCGCTCGGGCGACGCCCGAGACCCGGCGCCCGCTAGCGCCTGTAAACCGCATCGCCCCTCTGGGCCACTGCCAAACGGGGCCCAGCCCCAGAACGTTTCAAAAAGAAAGATTAAAAGAAAATAATAAAAATATTAATTAATCAGTTAATTAATTAATTAAATTAATTAACTTAACTAATTCTGATTAGATTAACCTAATTACCAATTAAACTAGTTAATCTGTTTTAGTTAATCAGTCAATGACAGTGGGGCCCACCCTCCTAATTAATACTAATTAGGTTAATTAATATGTCTAATTAAAATGTCTCACTGACCAGTGGGACGCACTGGTCAGGTTGACCAGTCAACTCTGTTGACTGCTGACGTCAGCATGACATCATGCTGATGTCATAAAACCAAATTTCGAATTAAATTAAATAATTAATTAAATTCTAGAAATTAATAAAATCTTTAGAAAATCATATCTTTTAATCCGTAACTCGGATTAAATTATTTTCAACATGAAAGTTGCTCAGAACGACGAGACGAACCCAGATACGCAACCCGTTCGTCCGCCACGCACCCCTAACATATCAAACTCGCAACTTTCCCCCTCCGGCTCCTCTGCCCGAAAACGAGAAACACCGGGGATACTTTCCCAGATGTTCCCCCCCCTTCACCGGTATCACCTCATACCGCGTTAGGGCACCTCTAGCACCGATACTTGTCATGTCGTGCATCGCTATGCATCTGCTTGCTTGAATATTTATTGTTTCTTCCCCCTCTTCTCTCGCTAGACACCAAGACCGACGCCGCTGCTACCCAGTACGACTACGGAGTTGACGACCCCTCTCTCTTGCCAGAGCAACCAGGCAAGCCCCCCCTTTGATCACCAGATATCGCCTACTCTTCTCTATACTGCTTGCATTAGAGTAGTGTAGCATGTTACTGCTTCCGTTATTCCTATCCTGATGCATAGCCTGTCCTTGCTACTGCTGTTGTTACCATTACCTGCTATCCTACTGCTTAGTATAGGATGCTAGTGTTCCATCAGTGGCCCTACACTCTTGTCCGTCCGCCATGCTACACTACTGGGCCGTGATCACTTCGGGAGGTGATCATGGGCATATACTATATACTTTACATAGTTATATTACTTATCATACTGTTCGGAGATGGGGGCTGAAGGGGCAGGTGGCTCCATCCCGGTAGAGGTGGGCCTGGGTTCCCGACGGCCCCCGACGGTTACTTTGAGGCGGAGCGACAGGGCAGGTTGAGACCACCTAGGAGAGAGGTGGGCCTGGCCCTGGTCGATGTTCGCGGATACTTAACACGTTTAACGAGATCTTGGTATTTGATCTGAGTCTGGCTACTGGCCTATACGCACTAACCATCTACGCGGGGACAGTTATGGGGACTCGACATCGTGGTATCAGCCGAAGCACTTCGTGACGCCAGCGACTGAGCGGCGCGCGCCGGGTTGGACCGCGTAATGTGACTTCCTTTGTAATGGAGGTTGCTAGGTCTGCTCCCCGGCCGCGTACGCAACGTGCAGGTGTGCTATGGGCGATGGGCCCAGACCCCTGTGCGCTTAGGTTTACATTAGCGTGCTGGCCTCTCTGTTGTGCCTAGGTGGGGCTGCGACGTGTTGATCTTCCGAGGCCGGGCATGACCCAGGAAAGTGTGTCCGGCCAAATGGGATCGAGCGTGTTGGGTTATGTGGTGCACCCATACAGGGAAGTTAATCTATTCGAATAGCCGTGATCTTCGGTAACAGGACGACTTGGAGTTGTACCTTGACCTTATGACAACTAGAACCGGATACTTAATAAAACACACCCTTCCAAGTGCCAGATACAGCCGGTGATCGCTCTCCCACAGGGCGACGAGGGGAGGATCATCGGTTAGGATTATGCTATCCGATGCTACTTGGAGGACTTCAGTCTACTCTCTTCTACATGCTATAAGATGGAGGTGGCCAGAAGCGTAGTCTTCGACAGGGTTAGCTATCCCCCCTCCTATTCTGGCTACCTGCAGTTCAGTCCACCAATATGGCCCTTTACACATTTACCCATGCATATGTAGTGTAGCTCCTTGCTTGCGAGTACTTTGGATGAGTACTCACGGTTGCTTTCTCCCTCTTTTCCCCCTATCCCTTCTACCTGGTTGTCGCAACCAGATGTTGGAGCCCAGGATCCAGACGCCACCGTCGACGACGACGACTCCTACTACACCGGAGGTGCCTACTACTACGTGATGCCCGCTGACGACGACCAGGAGTAGTTAGGAGGATCCCAGGCAGGAGGCCTGCGCCTCTTTCGATCTGTATCCCAGTTTGTGCTAGCCTTCTTCAGGAAAACTTGTTTAACTTATGTCTGTACTCAGATATTGTTGCTTCCGCTGACTCGTCTATGATCGAGCTCTTGTATTCGAGCCCTCGAGGCCCCTGGCTTGTA
>NW_024113388.1:0-9298 GCF_003073215.2 Triticum urartu | reverse complement strand
AGCCCTCCGTCCCCGTGACTTAGTAGGCCCACAAGTCAGGCTGCCACTATACTGGGTCCCAGCTAACAGGGGGAGTATTCATTTTTTTTGTGCGTAACAAGGAGGCACTTCCTTGCGTGCGAAGATATAGCTAGTGGGTCCGAGCTGTCAGCGGCGGTAACGTTTTTTTCGCGAAATACAGAGGCCCTTTCGGTGGGTCCCTGATGTCAGGTGGAGGAATCATTATTTTGCGCGTAATAAGGAGGCATTTCCTTGCGTACGGCCGTGGACCCAGCTGTCGGCCTCTCCACGTAAGTCCACTTCTGATGCATGTCGGTCGTTGACCAGTTGACCAGGCCGCGCGAGAGCACCAGGGCGGTGGACGACGGAGGCCTAGGAAGGGGACGACACGGGAGCAGGGAAAGACTCGGCAGTTGTTTCCCAGCGGAGGGGAGTAACGACTGTACGAGGGTTTACTGGTTCGTCTGCCGTCGCCGGAGAATAACAGCAGTGTGGGTGAGTAGAGGGATGGCTAGGCCAGCGATGGGAGTATGCGGGCGGTGAGGCCTGCGCGGCAGCACAGCCGGCCGCGAGGAGGAGGGAGCAGGCAAGTCCCACGGCGCTTGTTTGAGCGGCTGGAGCAGGAAGAGCAGAGATTGAAGAAGCACGACGGCCGTTGGATGGACATCCAACAGTCATGCTTGTGCGTCAACTTTTTTTAGGAAAGCCTCAAATCTGTGGAAAACAGCATACAGCCCATCTGCCATTATTTCTAATAATTTACAGCCCATTTGCTAATCTTAAGGTTTTTTTGGAGCCCATATTCTTTTTGTTAGCATTACAGCCCATATTGTGGCCAACGGTTAAAAATTATACGAAATTTTGCATATTTCGGTGCGGTCCGAACTGTTTTTAATCCCGAAATTTCAACTCACATTCAAACTGATTTTAAAAATAAATGTATATCAATATAAAATCCAACAAATTCTCCACACATAAAAATTAATGTAATTTAAAATCTTGAAATGAAAAAAAGATATTTGAAACTAATTGCCGGTTTGATGTTTTTAAAGATGTACAACCCATTTCTCATTACTGATGGGCCATTTTCTCGGCCAGCCGAATGAAAGCTCTCCTCGTCTTGAAAGATTTGCAGCCCACACTGACAAAGCGACTTACTTGGCAAATCACAAAAAAACTGGGTTGTGGTCGTGGACCCAGCTGTCAGCCTCTCCACGTACAGTACTCTTCCGATGGAAGTCGTTCCTTGACCACGTTGACCACGCCGCGCGGAGAGCACCACGGCGGTGGACGACGGCGAGGCCTAGGAAGGGGACGACGCGGCAGTGGAAGCCCGCGCGGAGAGGACTACGAGGGTTCACTGGTTCGGCTGCGGTGTGAGGCTGCCGTCGCTGCAGGGCCTGCCAGCGGTGGGAATAGTAGGGGGCGGTGAGGCCTCTGCGGCAGCACAGCCGGCCACGGGAGGCAGGAGCATGCGGCACGACCGGCGCTGCTTTGGGCGGCTGGAGCAAGAAGACCAGAGGTTGAAGAAGCACTACGGCCATTGGATGGACATCGTACGGTCACTGGAGCTAGAATCGTTCATATTGACTAAGTTGACAAAGCCCTTCGTCCCCATCAACTTAGTAGGCCCACAAGTCAGCCTCCCAGCAAGGTGGGTCCCAGCTAGCCGGGGAGTATTCATTTTTTTGTGCGTAATAAGGAGGCACTTCCGGTGGGTCCGAGCTGACAGCGGGGGGAATGTTTTTTTGCGAAATACGGTGGCCCGTCCGGTGGGTCCCAGCAGTCAGGGGGAAACAATTTTTTTTCACAAATATTGGTGGCCCGTCTGGTGGGTCCCTGCTGTCAGGTGGAGGAATCATTATTTTCCGCATAATAAGGAGGCACTTCCTTGCTGCCGCCGTGGACCCAGCTGTCAGCCTCTCCACGTACAGTCCACATCCGATGGAAGTCGTTCCTTCCACGTTGACCACACCGCGCCGAGAGCACCAGGGCGGTGGACGACGGCGAGGCCTAGAGGGGACGACGCGGAGCCGGTGAAGACGCGAAGTGGATGCCCACGCGGAGAGGAGTATGAGGGTTCACTCGTTCGGCTGCGGTGTGAGGCTGCCGTCGCCGCAGGGCCTGGCCAGCGGTGGGAATAGTAGGGGGCGGTGAGGCCTCGCGGCAGCACAGCCGGCCACGGGAGGCAGGAGTAGGCGGCACGACCGCGCTGCTTTGGGCGGCTGGAGCAAGAAGACCAGAGGTTGAAGAAGCACTGCGGCCGTTGGATGGACATCGTACGGTCACTGCAGCTAGAATCGTTTATATTGACTAAGTTGACAAAGCCCTTGGTACGTCAACTTAGTAGGCCCACAGGTCAGCTTCCGAAACGTGCGCCCCAGATGTCAGGGGGAGGAATCATTTTTTGGGCGGGTGAAGCTAGAATATCCGAGATTGAAGAAGAAGCACGGCATCCGTTGGATGGACATCCAACAGCCACTGCTGCTAGAACCGTTGTGTTGACTATAAGTTGACAAAGCCTTGCATACACGTCAACTCTGTTTTTTAGGGGACGCGTCAACTTAGTAAGGCCAGAAGTGTGTGGCAGAGAACTTATAGCCCATTTGAGATTTGTAAGAATGTGTAACCCATTTTTGAATTCTAATGGAATTTACTACAGCCCATTTACAGTTTGTTAAAAGTACAGCCCATTTCAACCAACCGTTCAAAACAGAATTCAATAAAATTTCCCACATTTTGATGGGATCCGAAATATTTTTATCCTGAAATTTCTAGTCAGATTAAATACAATTTCAATATAAATTTATATTACGGAAAAATCCAACGAAACATTGCGCTCGCAACAATTAATGAAATTAAAATTTTCAATATCCAAAAATAATATTTTATAAAGTAATCACGTGTTTGGTGCATTTTTTTATAGTTACTGCCCAATTTTTATAATTACATCCCATTTATTATTTCTTAAAGCCCATTTTCTTGTTAAGCCCAATGCATCCTCCTAGGAAAGATTTGCAGCCTAGCAGGGCGGAGAATAACAACTTGACCTTGCCTGGGTATTCATAAAAAAATATAGCTGGGCTAGCCATTTTCAGCTTGAAAAAAATTAATATCTGGGCTGGATATCTGGCCTGGGCTAGAGGGCCACAGCCCGCCCAGTTAATACCTGCAGTGATGTTTTCGTTGTTGTTCAGAGGAGAAAAATTAATGTCTGGGCTAAACATCGAAAAACTCTACAGTGCTCACACCTCAAAAACACAAATACTGCTCGAGCTGCTTGGTCCCAGCTGTCGGCCGCTTCTTGTGCAATTCTCTCGTTTATTGACTACTACATAGGTTGACAATGGTGTGGGACCGTGATGTCAGGAAACCAGGGGGAAGCAAAATAAATTACTCCCTTTTTGCTCGTTGTCTCCTGTGGAAACCCCTTTCCCTCCCTTTTTTTGCTCGGCAAGGACCAATGCATGCAGCACGTCCATGCAGTTATTAGGCAAGAAATAAAAGCGCTTTGCATGCGAAGATGTAGCTGGTGGGTCCCAGCAGTCAGGGGCAAAAAAATTCACGAAATACGGTGGCCCGTCCGGTGGGTCCCCACTGTCAGGTGGAGGAATAATTATTTTGCACGTAATAAGGAGGCACTTCCTTGCTGCGGCCGTGGACCCAGCTGTCAGCCTCTCCACGTACAGTCACGTCCGATGGAAGCCGTTCCTTGACCACGTTGACCACGCCGTGCCGAGAGCACCAGGGCGGTGGACGACGGTGAGGCCTAGGAAGGGGACGACGCGGAGCAGGGAGGAGACGCGGTAGTGGATGCCCATGCGTAAGAGGAGTACGAGCGTTCACTGGTTCGCTGCGGTGTGAGGCTGCCGTCGTCGCAGAATAACAGGGGGTGTGGGTGAGTAGAGGGATGGCCTGGCCAGCGGTGGGAGTAGTAGGGGGCGGTGAGGCCTCCGCCGCATCGCAGCCGCCACGGGAGGCAGGAGCACGAGGCACGACCGGTGCTGGTTTGGGCGGCTGGAGCAAGAACGACCAGAGGTTGAAGAAACTACGGCCGTTGGATGGACATCGTACGGTCACTGGAGCTAGAATCGTGCATATTGACTAAGTTGACAAAGCCCTCCGTCCCCGTCAACTTAGTAGGCCCACAAGTCAGCCTCCCACCAAGGTGGGTCCCAGCTAGCAGGGGGTATTCATTTTTTGTGCGTAATAAGGAGGCACTTCCGGTGGGTCCGAGCTGACAGCAGGGGGAACGTTTTTTTCGTGAAATACGGTGGCCCATCGGGTGGGTCCCAGCAGTCAGGGGCAAACGTTTTTTTCGCGATATACTGGTGGGCGTCCGGTGGGTCCCTGTTGTGAGGTGGAGGAATAATTATTTTCCGCGTAATAAGGAGGCACTTCCTTGCGGCTGCCGTGAACCCAGCTGTCAGCCTCTCCACGTACAGTATTCTTCCGATGGAATTTGGCCGTTGACCACATTGACCATGCCGCGCCGACAGCACCACGGCGGTGGACGACGGCGAGGCCTAGGAAGGGGACGACGCAGAGCCGGGGAAGACGCGGCAATGGATGCCCACGCGGAGAGGAGTACGAGGGTTCACTGGTTCGGTTGCGTGTCGTCGTCGCAGAATAACAGGGGTGTGGGTGAGTGGAGTGGAGGGATGGCCTGGCCAGCGGGGGGAGTAGTATGGGGGCGGTGAGGCCTCCGCGGCAGCACAGCCGGCCACGGGAGGCAGGAGCAGGTGGCACGACCGGCGCTGCTTTGGGCGGCTGGAGCAAGAAGACCAGAGGTTGAAGAAGCACTACGGCCGTTGGATGGACATCGTACGGTCAGTCGAGCTAGAATCATGCATATTGACTAAGTTGACAAAGCCCTTCGTCCCCGTCAACTTAGTAGGCCCACTATACTGGGTCCCAGCTAGCAGGGGGAGTATTCATTTTTTTGTGCGTAATAAGGAGGCACTTCCTTGCGTGCGAAGATATAGCTGGTGGGTCCGAGCTATCAGCGGCGGTAACTTTTTTCGCGAAATACAGAGGCCGTTTCGGTGGGTCCCAGATGTCAGGTGGAGGAAATCATTATTTTGCGCGTAATAAGGAGGCATTTCCTTGCGTGCGGCCGTGGACCCAGCTGTCAGCCTCTCCACGTACAGTCCACTTCAGATGCATGTCGGTCGTTGACCACGCTGACCACGCCACGCCGAGAGCACCAAGGCGGTGGACGACGGCGAGGCCTAGGAAGGGAACGACACAGAGGCAGTGAAGACTCGGCCGTTGTTTTTGTTTCCCACACGGAGGGGAGTACGACTGTACGAGGGTTTACTGGTTCGTCTACCATCGCCGGAGAATAACACAGGTGTGGGTGAGCAGAGGGATGGCTAGGCCAGCGATGGGAGTACGGATGGGGCAGTGAGGCCTGCGCGGCAGCACAGCCGGCCGTGGGGAGGAGGGAGCAGGCAGTCCAGCCGGCGCTTGTTTGAGCGGCTGGAGCAGGAAGAGCAGAATTGAAGAAGCATGACGGTCGTTGGATGGACATCCAACAGTATATAGGCCATCTGTGGAAAGCCTCAAATCTGTGAAAAACATCATACAGCCCATTTGCTAATTCTTACTGGGTTTTTTTTGGAGCCCATATTCTTTATGTTAGCATTACAGCCCATATTGTGGCCACGGTTAAAAAAATATACGAAATTTTGCATATGTCGGTGCGGTGTGAACTGTTTTTAATCCCGAAATTTTGAGTCACATTCAGACTGATTTTAAAAATAAATGTATATCAATATAAAATCCAATAAATTGTCCACGCATAAAAATCAATGCAATTTAAAATCTCGAAATGAAAAAAAGATATTTGAAAATAATTGCCGGTTTGATGTGTTTTAAAAATGTACAGCCCATTTCTCATTACTGATAGGCCATTTTCTCGGCCAGCCGAATGAAGCTCTCCTCGTCTTGAAAGATTTGCATCCCAACAGGCCTGATAAAGCGACTTACTTGACAATTCACAAAAGAACTGGGCTAGCCATTTTCAGAAAGAAAAAAACTACTGGGCTGGTCTGTGGTAAACATAATAGAAAAGGTTGTCTAGACAGGCCAGAGTGTCCCGCACAACCCAGTTGACACCCTGCTTCCGTCTCAAAAACAAATTAGATAAATGCCACTCCAATTATGGCGATTCATAAAAATGCCACTGCAATTTCCAAACTTTGAAAAATGCCACTACAATTTTTGCAAACTTTGAAAAACGCCACTGCAGTTTGCAAACTTTGAAAAACGCCACTCCAGACTTCGAAAAATGCCACTAGAAATGGCATGAAATGGCATTTTTCAAAGTTTGGAAATTGCAGTGGCATTTCTCGGATACACCAGATTTGGAGTGGCATTTATCAAATTAACCCAAAACAAAAATAACTGGGCGAGCTGCTGGGTCCCTGGTGTCAGCCGCTCGTTGTGCAATTCTCTCGTTTATTGACTACGTTGACAATGGCATGGGACCCAGATGTCAGAAATCCACTAGGAGGAGCCATTTTTTTATTGGCTTGAAATAAGGAGGCACTTGCTTGCGTACTGCCATGACCTTGGCTTGAAATAAGTTGTTGTCATCCTTCGACAAAGCTTGTTGCCATCCTTAGTGGTTTGACTCGATGGCATTGCTCAAAAATCAGTTTCTGTACACAAATGAGTACTATGATGCAATTCAATATGAGGGCCTTGTGTTTGCTGCCACCACTCGTGGCACTGTTTTTGCATGGCATCCTAGTAGTTTCTGTACGTTTGTCTTCCACCGTAATTATAATTGTTTCATCCACATGCATGCGGGTTTAGGCAAGTTTTCCCTTTACTAATTAACCTTCTTCTTTTATTTCCAAGGTCCTGTGAACATCCCACCACTATACTTGAAAAAATTATAACCAGGGGGAGATGCCGATGGTGATGATCACGAGCAGCGCCCATATAGTCTGTGGTGCCTGGCAACTAATTCCGATGGATCACCTCTTCTTGTGTGTATACAGCCCACTGATGATGTTACTGCTAAGGAAGCAGGTATCTCCCATGGTCGCACTCTCCGGACCTATTCCACACCCGTTGCATGGTATTCGGATGGATACTAGTGTGCTAGCACCAACTCCTTCTCCCTGGCACAGAATTGATAGTCTTGGAGAAACTCGCTCTTCCTTGGACAAAACTATCCGATGATGCTGAAAGGGGCGATCCAATTTGCTGTCACCACAGTTAGAAAGCAGACTGTGTCTATACCTCGGACATTTGGGTGGTTTCCTACCCTGGTACTGATATAGTAGGCCGCTTCAGCTTGGATGATCAGTCCCGCGTTGGTCTCCAGATCGACAACAGATGGCCCGTCCCAGAGAATCACTTGTGGTTCAAAGCAAGCGTTTCCAACGCCGCGGAATGGTTGGTTGAAGTTCATTTCATTGCTTGTTATTTGTTCTGTGGTGAAACTTTAGTAATTTATAATGTATCCTCGTTGTCGATGTGGGTTGAATGACTGTTGTATGTAATAAAATGATATGCCTGTGATAAACTACTAAATTTATGAATGGCTTTCGAGTTCGCTTCTCTAAATTTGTACTAGCTTCACATGGCTTCGCGCGTCAGGGCGGGTGTTTTTACTGTAGCCATATGTTAATGTGTCGTTGTATGTAACCAGCACCTCGAATCCTCGATACTACTGTATACTATATACTAGTAGGAGTAAGTAGTAGGAGTAGTAGGGTGGCATGGGCCAGAACAAGCATTCATGTCCAGGAGTACAGCACACGCCACCACCACGACACCGATCTGACTCCATATTATTTCTTGGAGTCTGTGCTAGAGCAATCTCTTCAACCTCGTCATTTCTCTAACTTCAGCCATCGCTCGGCGGGTGAGGTGGGGGTTTGCCGATAGTCGGTTTCCTTAAATGCGTTCCCACTTGTAAGGCCAACTCCAACGCACGACCCCAAACGCACCTCCATTTTGCACGAACTCCAACGATAATTTTGACTAGGAAAGCATGACAAAAGAAAACAAGAACCACAAGAATACATTTTACTACTCCTGTAAGTTGGATTAGTGCCTTCTCGATGCATTCATTGTCGATCTGCGGAGGCTCGATCTTGCGTGCTTCTTTCTTCTTTGAGTGTAAAGAAGTAGACGTTGCTTCCTCGCATCTAGTCTCATGTCTAGCCTCTATTCTAGTAGGAGTATCAACAAGTGCACTAATCTAATCTGAGAGCAGAACCGAAGACTTGGTCGGGTTCTTCCTCCTTTTGCCAACACGTGGGACATCCAGCATCCAGGTCGTGTCATGAAAGAAAATAGAGTGGTAGTTGAAGCCACGAGATGTGCATCTTGGGTTAAACTGTAAATAGAATCTTACTACTCTTGAGTAACTCCAAAAGCGGCCACTGAAGATCTTTATTGGATTTGTTTTTCATCACCGGCACATCGAGGGGAAAGATGTGCAGGTTCAGTGGGTCCTCTTGCGTTTTCACTGACATGTGGGGCCGCATGTGAGCAAACAGACGATGGGCTCCGCGCGTCTCGCTGGCTGGCTGAGAAGAGAGATAGAGGAGGGCTGAGCACGGACTGCAGGAAATTTGTTCTACGTACCTCGATATAGGCTCGATATAGTGGGGTGGCATGGGCCATAACTAGCATTCACGTCTAGCAGTACGGCACACGCCACCCACACGAGTCCCATCCGACACCAATTTTCTTGGAGTCCATGCTACATCCATCTCTTCTCCCTCCTGTTTTCTTAGCCATCGCGCGGTGGGCGGGGTGGGGTTTGCCGATAGTCGGTTTGCTCAACTATGGTCCCACTTGTAAGTGAAAATGCAACACCGCACGCATTCCCGCTTGAGCGGCGTGCCAGACCAACGTGTGGGGGTGCGACGTGAACACGGACAGGCTTTTCCTTTTGAACTCGTAACTTGTAAAATTTGGTTCTGCTCCATGGCGCGACCGATAGATAGAAAATAACGATTTTGCCTAGAGTAATGAGAAGTTTGGTTCTGGCGCCGTTCATGCATGGAGTATGTACGAAAATTATGAAGTTGATGCGAAAGGTAAGATAATTACTGTAGTATCATATACTACTACATGGATTTGACAGAAAGATAAAAATACATACAGATCCATCAATGTTCAACGACATCCTCACGCCCTAGTGCGCCGGGTCACCAACCGACGTGTGAGGAGCAGCGCCGTTGGCGGCGAGCTCAACGTGCTTCTGAACAGTGCCGTCCAAGGTCGCCCTGCGCTCCAAGAAGGCCAGCGTCCTACCGTCCTCCTCTTG
>NW_024113387.1:0-11608 GCF_003073215.2 Triticum urartu | reverse complement strand
GTGAAATTCCTTTGGGTATGATAGAGAAACTGCTAGTTAATCCTTTCACAGGTGATGGAACATTACATCCCTATTTGCACCTAATCTATGTGGATGAAGTTTATGGATTATTTAAGCTTGCAGGTATGCCTGAGGATGTTATCAAGAATAAGGTCTTCCCTTTATCTTTGAAGGGAGATGCATTGAAGGCTATGTGATGATATTGGATCATGGAACTACCAACGATTGAAATTGGAATTTCATCAGAAGTTTTATCCTATGCATCTTGTTCATCGTGATCGTAATTATATATATAATTTTTGGCCTCGCGAAGGAAAGCATCGCTCAAGCTTGGGGGAGGCTTAAGTCAATGTTATATTCATGCCCCAATCATGAGCTCTCAAAAGAAATGATTATTCAAAAAAAATATGCTCGGCTTTCTCTTAGTAATCGCTCCATGCTCGATACTTCTTGTACTGCATCTTTTATGATGAAGACTATTGAATTCAAATGGGATTTATTGGAAAGAATTAAACGCAACTCTGAAGATTGGGACCTCGACGAAGGTAAGGAGTCAGGTATAACACCTAAGTTTGATTGTGTTAAATCTTTTATGGATACCGATGCTTTCCGTGAATTTAGCACTAAATATGGACTTGACTCTGAGATAGTAGCTTCTTTCTGTGAATCCTTTGCTACTCATGTTGATCTCCCTAAGGAGAAGTGGTTTAAATATAATCCTCCCATTGAAGTAAAAGTAGTTGCACCTATTAAAGTTGAAGAAAAGACTATCACTTATAATGATCCTGTTGTTCCTACTGCTTATATTGAGAAACCACCTTTCCCTGTTAGAATAAAGGATCATGCTAAAGCTTCAACTGTGGTTAACAAAAGTAATATTAAGACACCCAAACCCCCTGAGCAAATTAAAGTTGAACCTAGTGTTGCTATGGTTAAAGATCTCTTGGCCGATAATATTGATGGGCATGTTATTACTTCTGCAATGAATCTGCTAGAATTGCTAGACTAGATACTAAAAATAAACATAGACCTGTTGTAGGCATGCCTGTTATTTCTGTTAAAATAGGAGATCATTGCTACCATGGCTTATGTGATATGGGTGCTAGTGCAAGCGCAATACCTCATTCCTTATACAAAGAAATTATGCATGATATTGCACCTGCTGAGATAGAAGAGATTGATGTTACAATTAAGCTTGCTAATAGATATACTATTTCACTAGTTGGGATTGTTAGAGATGTTGAAGTCTTGTGTGGGAAAGTTAAATACCCTGCTGACTTTCTTGTTCTCGGTTCCCCACAAGATGACTTTTGTCCCATTATATTTGGTAGACCCTTCTTGAATACTGTTAATGCTAAGATAGATTGCAAAAAGGATATTGTTACTATTTGTTTAGGTGACATGTCTCATGATTTTAATTTTGATAAATTCCGTAGACAACCCCATGATGAAGAATTTCCTAGTAAAGATGAAATTATTGGTCTTGCTTCTATTATCGTGCCTCTTACTGGTCCTTTAGAACAATATTTGCTAGACCATGCAAATGATATGTTTATGAATGAAAGAGGGGAAATAGATGAAGTATTCTTTAAACAGGGACCTATTTTGAAACACAACTTGCCTGTTAAAATCCTAGGGGATCCCCCTCCACCTAAGGGTGATCCTGTGTTTGAGCTTAAACCTTTACCTAATACTCTTAAATATGCTTATCTTGATGAGAAAGAGATATATCCTGTTATTATTAGTGATAACCTTTCAGAGCATGAAGAAAAGAAATTATTGAAAACTCTGAAGAAGCACCGTGCTGCTATTAGATATACTCTTGATGATCTTAAGGGCATTAGTCCCACTCTCTGCCAGCACAAAATAAAATTGGAGAAGGATGCTAAACCGGTTGTTGATCACCAACGACGGTTAAATCCTAAGATGAAAGAAGTAGTAAGAGAAGAAATACTAAAGCTTTTGGAGGCAGGTATAATTTATCCCGTTGCTGATAGTCAGTGGGTAAGTCTTGTCCATTGTGTCCCTAAGAAGAGAGGTATTACTGTTGTTCCTAATGATAAAGATGAATTGATCCCACAAAGAATTTTTACAGGTTATAGAATGGTAATTGATTTCCACAAATTAAATAAAGCTACTAAAAAGGATCATTACCCTTTTGTCATGGGTTTGTCACGGCAGATGTCCTCGTGAAAGGACTTAGTCATGGAGCCATCGCTACGGGTTAGCTTAAAGGGGTTAAACCGGACAAGGGGACACGAGGGTTTTTATACTAGTTCGGCCCCTTCGATGAAGGTAAAAGCCTACGTCTAGTTGTGATTGGTATTGCTAGGGTTTCGATGACCAGGGAGCAAATCCGCTTTGCCTGGCTCTCGAGTTCTTGTCTGTCGTCCCTAAACCGCTGTCGGGTCGTCCCTTTATATACACAGGTTGACGCCCGCCGGTTTACAGAGTCCCGAGGCCGGATCATAAACGTGTCCGGCTCGGTCTCTATTCCTTCTACTTACAATACAAGTTACATGATAAAGTCGGTTTACATCTACAGGCCTTAACTCACCTTTGGGCCTTCGTAAAGCACCTCCATCCTCACGTCTTCATGGGCTCCTAGCCTTCATAGAGCTAACTCGGCCACTCCTGGCCGGTTTATGTCCAATAGTAATATCCCCAACATTAGGACCCAGATTGATTTGAACTTGTTCATGTCAATCTTCAATACTTAGAAAAATTCCTCCTTTGCATCTTTACCTTGATCTTGTAAACCGCTGTGACGTCATACTCCAGGATCATAATAAACCGCCATGATGTCACCTTGTTATTAAAAAATGATACATCTCACCTTCAGTTAATGAACTTCCGACAATCAAGGCGACCACTCCTGTTAGGTATTCAATATTCCGGCTCCTCAATTCTCGCGCCTGTCACCTCTCCCTTTACCTTATAAATAGGGCCAAGGGTCATTTCCCTTTTCCCCTCCGTCCCTTCGCCTCTTCTTCCTCCTCGCGATGCCCCTGCCTCCGAGCACCGCCGCCATCGTCGAGCTTCGCCTTTGCATCACCGATAGCCGCTGCATCAACCTG
Organism: Triticum urartu; assembly: GCF_003073215.2. Lineage (NCBI taxonomy): Eukaryota > Viridiplantae > Streptophyta > Magnoliopsida > Poales > Poaceae > Triticum > Triticum urartu. The sequence goes on along the minus strand of NW_024113387.1, from coordinate 8,531 downwards.
ATCACCTCAGCAAGACGCGGCGCATCTCCGCTCCCTGATCTGCTGCTTGTAAGCTCTCCCCCTTCTTCTGTAGATCCATTAGGGTTCATGCAGGTTCTTCTTGTTCTTCTCTTGTTCTTCGCCAACCTCGACATAGATGACAGGAACTTCCATCTGACAACCCGGGCCCTCGGCACGCCGTAGCTGACTTGTGGGGGCTGAGAAGACAAGACGGATGTAGGCCAAGCAGTCGCGCCGCTCTAGCCGGCCAGACACGACGTTCAACTCCGCGAACGGACACCGACGAACTAGCCGAGACGTAACTTGGAGAAGAGCCAAAAACCACAGAAAGAAACAACCATCACATAATGTGGGCCATGAGCCACCGCCTAGGATATGCACTGCCCAATGTGCGCTCGGGGTTTATAGTATGTATACACTGGATAAGGGCCATATGCTAGCTCGAAAGCGCTTGCTGACCTAAAGTCAATGCGTCCACACCCTTCATTGATATAGTTAGCAATCTTTGTAACACATGGATAATATTGCTTTTTGTTTTAACTTTTTTTCTCTTTTGTCTTCTGTTGTGCTTCTGTGCTACACCGGGTGGTGGGCAATTTCCAATAGTCAGTCTATTGTGTGGAACGACATAGGTACTACCACTTTTCCATTACGTTAGTCGGTTCTGGCTTTAGAAATCTGTCCTCGTTTTTGATTCTTGCCTAGGGCGGTGTATTTTCAAACCGCTTCTGGTAAAGATAAAAAACCTCCTCACAAAACAAAATATTACCTATTAGTTGCCCCTTGTCGTTAAGAACCTCGGCAAACCCCCTCCACATCTGCAATTTCTAATCGGGGCTTTAACAACTTGTGTACTTTGTTCTGATATGACACTTCAAACATTTGAGGAGTCTAGGCTATCAGCCTTCGGTGTTTACGCCATTATTTCATAGGCTGTATAATCTTTTATTCCGCCGCGGGTGAGTGCACCATGCGTTAATAACGTCAAAGACCATGAAAACTGATTTGTAACACCGATGATTGCCTTTCTTTTCATATTTCACTATCCGCAGCGATGGACCAAAAGAGTTTAGCTTTAACGAGTGCGGGCACTGCGGAGCCTCCTGTCCCGGCGTTATTGAAGGACAGTTAGGCAATTGCACGAATCCGGATAGGATGCTAATTGTATCGGGCACCCTATTGCCCAGAAAATCTAAGATTCAACCCATCGAAGCGAGGGTGGCGGAGTTCCCAGGAAACAGAGAATCTGCCTACCACAGCCGGTCGCCACCATATGATTATCTGGTGGCTCCGGGTGGTCATTTTGGGCCTACCTGTCTGACCTAAAGTCGACCCATAGGCTCGTGGTTTCAAACCGCCAGGGTCAAAGTTCCGAAGATGTGCTTGCCAGTTTCCAACTCCATCTCAAGATATTGGACCCAACTCGTGTCCAATCATGTGCAACTTCCAAGTCTTCTGTGAAGTGTATACTTACAAGAAGAACCAACTGCTGAGCTGTTCCGGGACTTTTCATCTGAACCGGCATACAGAATTTGTAAATGGTCCCAACACTGAACTTGGTGGTGTCTCTATTCAAAAGCGGAAAGAAGTTGAATTCCCTCATGCCAAACTGCACAGTCACCCTAAGGACTGGAACCAGACTTGGTTCTACTGCATAGATACCTCTCCTGAAGATGAGAACCCTCTCCAGGCTATCGTGACCACCGGCTTTCCAACACTCATCCATTACCGCAACGTTTAAGTTCTGCAGAACGGGCCGCATATGCCCCTCAACTCGCCAAGCTCCGGGCTCTTTTTATAGGCCAACGGTTTATCGGGCGTCGCTTAGGCGGGTGCGCAAATGTGCGTTAAATCGACCAAACATCTTTCTAACCATGGTCGACTTAGGTGCTTGGGTTGGATATCTGGAGCTTCATGCCACTAAGCCGCCGCTAATGACATTCGCAGGTTTATGTAACGTTAGGGACCAAATTCGTTCTCTATCAAGTAGAGGTTAGGAAGACCCCCAACGCCACATCAACATTCAGGTAACCGATCAAGAAGTCACTGAAAGCGTGTAGAAAATTTTGATGAACGGAATCTATCCTGTCGCCAAACCGGCTTGACCCCTTCTATCTAACTCGACCGCCTGCCTGTAAGTACACATATGCTTCCTTTTTATCTATAAGGTGGTGTTTACCTTATGGTACTTCTTTAATTTGCTCCAAACCGTGTGGCTGCATACCTTTCTTCGTTTGTTATTATTAAAATCAGAGTAGAAAGGGGTGAATGATTCCCTACTGCTGGAAGGCAAGACAGCCGTAGACAAATCCGGTGGTCCTCACAGCCCCTCCTGACAAACAGTCCCAAAAACCAAAGCCGTCAAGACTACCTCAAAGCGGAAACCCGGAAGCTGACTCAACATGGAAACTTGATGAAGATGCAGATGATCCGGAGTTGAGGTAGAACTTGACTCACTTGGCTCCCTTTTCATGCACCTCATTAACAATGATCTTTATCAGGAGGACGTAGAAGGCAGCCAGGCTAATGATGTAGAGGTAATTACCCTTTCCTCCGGTTCAGACTCTATGCCAACACAAAAAACCGTCAAGCGGTCCGGAAAGTAAGCTTTTCTCATCCTCTTGCTTACTTGGATCCAACATTTATTTTGAAGACGCAGCAGCACGAGGCTCGCCGGACAACCCGGCACAGCTGGCCAACAGGTCACTTCGGCCGGTTTACCTGACCCCGGTTCGGAAAGCGCCGATCTGAGGTCTCCCCACTTCTGACAATTCTTATCCCAAGGCAGGTTATTTCAGACAACCTCTTAATCCGTCCGATTCAAATTATCAGGTGACACCTCCCTCATCCTCTGGCGAGTCAACAGACCCAACTCCCTCCTCTCAAAACTGTAGCTGGGTAAGTACTCAAACCCTTTCTTCAAATAAATGTTGCTTATGTTTGCAGAGCCAAAGCCAGACCCAGCAAGAAAGCTCGGGTGAACAATCCGTCTGAAGACCAGGTGGTTCTTGAACAGGAGCAAACAGGTGACCGGACCGAAACTGGTGAACCGGAGGGTCCCCATCCTGAAGCTACCTTTGATGAGCCACCCTTCAAGGACGAATATTGATGACAACCAGAAGCTGACCGCTGTGCCTGACACTGAACCGGCAGCTCCAACCGGGCTAGTCCGGTGAGAGCTACTGATACTCCATCATCACCCAAAAAACTACTGAAGGCCAAGGAGATGATGTTATCATTACTGGCATGGGCCACAGCTCTCCTGGCCATCCTGTAATCTTGGCCCAACATAGTGCCAAAGAAGAGCGTGCTGCCAGGGAAAAGGGTAAATGGAGCACTGACTTATCAAGTTATGCTCATCTCAGTGCTGAAGAACTTCACTCCGGTTTTTTAAACCGTCTGCACTCAAACCATGACTATGAAGCCGGTTTGGTGAACCTGATGAAGGAACGCTGATGAAGGTATTTCATCTCCCTTTTCTTGATTCCAAAATCTAAATCAGCCCAAGCTAGCCCCCAAGTGTCGTTTTATGATGCTAATCATAAACTGGGGACTTTGTAATACTTAATCCTTACATGCTGATTGTCAACACGTCAAGTCCGCGAGAAAAAATTGATACTCTCTAATGTAGTATGTGCTTTCATCGGTGTAGCCCCCAAGGGCCGGTTTAGCTTTGGCGAGGTAACCTGGGTCTTGAATCCTGCGTCAGTTTTGAACAGATGTACATTAGCCCCCAAGTGTTAAGGATAATGCTTGCATTGTACTTGAGACTTGTGATAAGAGATAATAGAGCAAATAGGCATTAGCCCCCAAGTACGAAGTGCATAACTTGTTATACGCTTAGTACTTAGAAAATACATATCCTGTTGTTGACATATCTTCGCCTTTGCAGGCCGAGCTAAGTAATAGGGATGCTCGAACCGCTGATCTTCAAGAGAATGTGAAGTCCCAACAAGCAGAGGCTTCGAAAGCCAAGAGGAGCTGACCAATGCCCTGGCAGCTATGGAGAAGTAAGAGACTTTTAACAAGGAGCGTGCTGACTGGGAAGCTAAAAGGCCGGTTTAACCAAGAAAGCCGAAGGACGCAGAAGCAGCCTGAAGCCAGTTGTAGATGAACTGATGGTTTGAAGACAGATCGATGCGCATGACGTCCGCCGTGCTTCCGGGTTAGGAAGTATCTGCTGGATGCTAGCTGGGTTATGCCGCCAGGGTCAGTGACGATCTCTAGCCGTTTGACCAGTGTTGCCATGATAAACCGTGGTTCCAAGACGACAACCGGTAGACCGGCACTCGTAGTTTGCTTCATCCGGCTGGGCAGGGGATATGCAGCATGAAGCTTAAACTTCGGGAGGACTCTACACTTCCGCGTGCTGGACAGTGGAAGGTAGGTATCTGATGGTGGATGGACCAGGTGGCGTCCATTAGGTGTAGCTACCCGCTACACAAGCCGGGGGCCCATCACCTAATAAAGGAAATCTTGAGAAAGCTGGCCATGCTACCAGCCCGGCGTGTCAACGCGAACTGGAAGACCCTCCCGCAGCCGCAAGAGCGGTGACACAACCGCACTAATCCGTGGGCCAAGGCAGTATGGAGGTGTCGGGCGGCTGTGAAGCGCCCGGGATGGACATCCATTACGTATCCAGGAGGGACGGAGGTTCGCGCTTCAACGTATACAACAAGGTGGCCATGCATCTGCGGGCACGAAGAAAGAAGCCTGGCACCAAAGAGGATGTGGCCAATGCTAGCAAACTGGATAGCCGACCTACAGGACTGCTCTCTCGTAATTTCCCGAAAGAGCCCGGGAAGTATTACGACGCTGAAGGCGGCAGGAGGGAAGCGCCTACTGGCAAAATCCCTTGCAATGAAGTCGAAGAACTTGTGCTCCAATCCGTAAGCTTACGTTACGCTCCTGACATCAACCCCCTCAGCCTAGTACGTCTCCCATGAAGAAGCCGTGCTTTCAAGTATGGCTCTATGGAAGTCGATCTGCCCGCGTTCAACAGTTAGATTCCGGGAGCAGCTGGTAGAGCGGGCGGAGTGTCGAGAGTGATTGCACAAATGACCCGCCCGTTCAAGTGCGTCCCGAACGAACGCATCCTAAACCGGCAGCCGAGGTACCAGCTACTGTGTCGCATCTGCTTGAAACAATTATTCACAAGTCGGAGTTAGCTTCGATCTTGTAATAGGATAGCAAAACACCCTTATCTGTCATGCCATCGAGCATGTTTATGTTTGCTTGATGATGAAACTTGTTCACTTTTGGGATCTATTTATGCATAGTCCATATGATTTGTGTTCCTGCATATAAGAACTTGAAAGTGTCCTAGTGGTTTACCACTGGACGGGTCATGATGCCCAAAAATATAGAACTTGGATGAATAACCAAGGTTTGTATTAATCAGATAAAATAAATAATATCTGTGACATACCTCGTTGGCTGACCAACTGCTTGTATGGTAGAGGTGAAAACATCAATCCAGAGTGTTGATAACTCCTGGCCCTCTTGCCGGTTCATGTAGAAATCATATTGGGCTAAAAAGCCGTTGATTTGTTCGTATAAGGCTGGTGACATCTAGTCAAAACCAGACCGGAGCAGTTTCGCTACCGGTTTAGAATCTGATCATGTACTGACAACTAAGCGCTGAAAGTCAATCGGTTTTGTAATGAACACCGGTTTCAGAAAATATTTATAAATCCCTTATCATAAAAAAGCAAAAACAAAAGAAATATGCAAGGCTTTTCATGGGCTGCCAGGCCCTAAATCGAGGCTTTTCATGGGCTGCCAGGCCGCTGAGTTAAACCATTTTGCAAAGCCTTTTAAGATGGACCTCAATCTTTAACCAATCACCGTTTTAACTTTGACAAGTTCAGGGTCCATGGGATTGACTTGTCAAACGTTCGATGGGTCATACCAGGTTTACCTGGACGGAGTGGCTTACTTAAAGAGGCAGGATAACCCGGGGTTTTAGGTGAATACACCTGGCTTCCAAGCCTGGCTTGATAGCCTATTACAAGGGTTCAAGCTCATTGTTCTTTGAGAAGCAAGAGCCCCCAGGTAATATGTGAGCTGTGCTCAGTGGTTACCTATGTTTGAGCTGTGCTTATGCAACAGACTCTCTTTGGCTCCACATAATTTCCTTTTGGCTTAAAGCCTATCAAGAGGTGTAGCTATGGTGTGAAGACAACCAAGCCCCCTAGTGATATCCCTTTTGGTTTTAAACCGATCAAGAGGTGTAGCTATGGTTCGGATACGACCAAGCCCCCTAGTGATTTTCTTTATATCTGTGGCCTATAGGCCGGTTTTAACAAAACTCCGCATAAAGAAGCTCTTGTAGGCTCACACATGATGTAAAAAGAACAGACCCCGCTTTATTCGAGGCTCCGGTTTATTATATAATATATACATTGTCATAAATATGTACATAAGAAGAGCCTGTGGCTCAAGTATAGTAAGGCCGAAGAAGAGCTATATTCCACGGCCGCTTGGTCTCCTCCTCCGATTTACGTGAGTCTTTGTGCTCTCAACATCAATGAGGTAGTATGACCCGTTGTGCAGATTCTTGCTGACCACAAAGGGTCCTTCCCAAGGTGGGGATAACTTGTGCATATCAGTCTGATCCTGGATGAGCGCAGAGCCGGAGCACCAGATCGCCCTCTTGAAAGGTTCTGGTCTTAACCCGACGGCTGTGATAACGCCGGAGATCTTGTTGATAAATCGCCGAACGTGCTGCTGCGAAGATCACGCTCCTCATCTAACAGGTCCAGTGAGTCCTGACGTGCTCTCATTATCAGCTTCAATATAGCTGCCACACGGGGCGAGTCGTGACGATGTCACTAGGAAGAACTGCCTCCGCTCCATAAACCATGAAGAAAGGCGTGTAACCCGTAGATCTGTTGGGTGTGGTGTTGATGCTCCATAACACAGAAGGTAACTCCTCAACCCAACAACCCGGTGTCCGCTTCAAAGGAACCATAAGCCGGGGTTTAATACCTCTCAAAATTTCTTGATTTGCCCTCTCGCTTGACCATTAGATTGGGGGTGAGCCACGATGCTATATCAAGCCGGATGTGCTCACGTTGGCAAAATTCCTCCATCTCTCCCTTTGACAGATTAGTACCATTATCAGTTATAATACTGTGTGGAAAGCCAAACCGAATATCACCTTTTTGATGAACTGAACCGCCGTGGCCGCATCACACTTACTGACTGGCTCTGCTTCCACCCATTTGGTGAACTTGTCAACTGCCACTAATAAGTGGGTCTTTTTGTCCTTGGATCGCGCTTAAAGGGTCCAACCATATCAAGCCCCCAAGTCGCAAACGGCCAATTATTGGAATCATCCTCAACTCCTGAGCCGGAATATGAGCACGGCGATGCAAATTTTTGACAACCGTCACATCGTTTTGACTAAATCCTCAGCATCAGCATGAGCTGTTAACCAATAGAAACCGTGCGAAAAGCTTTAGCCACCAAAGACTTTGAACCGGCGTGGTGACCACAATCCCCTTCATGGATTTCTCGCAAAATCTCACAACCCTCTTGAGGAGAGACACAACGCTGAATTGCCCCTGTGACTGTAACGATGTAACTCCCCGTTGATTATGGTCATTGACTTGGAACGCCGGATTACCTGTCGGGCCAAGGTTTCATCCTCTGGTAACTCGCCCCGTTCATGTAAGCCAGGTACGGGATTGTCCAATCCGGTATGATATGCAAAGCTGCCACCAATTGAGCCTCCGGGATCAGGAATAGCCAACTCCTCCTCTGTTGGTATCTTGACCGACGGATTATGCAGTACATCAAGGAAGACATTTGGTGGGACCAGTACTGAGAACCAAGGCGGCTTAAAGCGTCCGCCGCTTCGTTCTTTCGCCGGTCTATATGGTCAACTTGATAACCCTTGAAAATGACCAGCTACCTGTGTCCACCTCTCGTCGATATGCAGCCATGAGTGGGTCTTTAGAATCCCAAGTGCCAGACACCTGTTGAGCCACCAGATCCTGAGTCCCCAAAGCACTTAACCCGCTTAAGTTCATCTCCTTAGCCATCCGAAGACCGTGGAGTAAGGCCTCATACTCAGCTGCATTGTTAGTACAAGGGAACATTAAACGGAGGACATAACAAAACTTGTCACCTCATGGGGAAGTTAGTATGACTCCAGCCCCCGAGCCCTCCAACTGTCTGGATCCATCAAAGTGAATAGTCCAGTACGTGTTATCTGGCTTTTCCTCTGGTGCCTGCAACTCTGTCCAATCATTGATGAAGTCCACGAGTGCTTGGGATTTAATCGCTGTGCGAGGTATGTATTTGAGCCCGTGAGGTCCAAGCTCAATAGCCCACTTGGCAATCCGGCCAGTTGCTTCTCTGTTTTGAATGATATCTCCCAGAGGGGCTGAACTGACCACTGTGATAGGATGACCCTGAAAATAATGTTTGAGCTTCCGGCTTGCCATAAACTCCATACACTAGCTTCTGCCAATGTGGATACCTCTGCTTTGATCATAAGCACCTCACTGATATAATAAACCGGC
>NW_024113386.1:0-9718 GCF_003073215.2 Triticum urartu | reverse complement strand
AACGCACGCCGGTACGCAAAGGCTGACCCCAACCACATGGCCGAGGTCGGTCCTGTAGGGCCCGATGGGAAGGAGATCCCTGTAAGCTTAGTATACGGCCAAGTAGAGTTGGCCGCAAAGTATTCCCAGCAGGACTGTAAATTAGACAGCCTGTTAGATGGTATTGAAGAGGAATACAATCAGTCAAAATGACTATGTAATTTAATTGACATTTATAATGCCTTCTAGCCGGATTGTAGATCATTTGTCATGGCCGACCTTTTCGCTTCAGCCTCGGGACCTGACGGTCCGGAGTGTGTCCGAATTCCCATGCGGTTATATAGGAACCGGGGAATGCATGGAGACCAGGCGTAGGGGTCATTAGTGCGTGAACAGACAAGTGCCCGACTAGTTATGTTATATTACATGGTTAGTAAGAAACATCTTCCAGGGAGAATAGTTCCGTTAGGGGTTCCTTTTCCTGGGAGGCATTCCCTAAGGTGCATGTCCATGCTCGAAAAGAAACATAGGAAAAACATCTGGGGGAGTATAGATAAAAATAAAAAAATATCATCTTTAGTTCACTGACCGAATATTCCCTTAAGAACGCTAGCTTTCGGCTTCACCCAGTCTGAGGTACACGTCCGGCTGACCCGGCAGTAACAATCGCAGAGGTGCTCCCTTTACCACCTAGCCGAACAATCGGGAACGTAGGGGTAAGCACAGGAGCCAGGCAACCCAGCTTGGCCAAAACTTAAGTCATATCGATGCATATAATGGTGAATAAAAGGTACATGCGGAAGTGTGACACATGTGTTGGGCATGAAGCCCGTATGAATAAGCTTCTGTTTAAAGAAGCCCCCAGGTTTAATGAGCGCGGATAGCGCGTCACTTTATGAGCCTTTAAGGGCTATAAGAGAGAGAAGAAAGAAGAAGAGAAATGCAAGACAGAAAATATATAAAAAATGGACAGAGGAAGGAGACGAACATGAGTCCGGCGCTAGGCATAGAATCTTCGGAGACGGGCTGCGTTCCATGGGTTCGGCTCGAGTCGGTTATCCGATGCATCCCGCAGGCGGTACGCTCCACCAGTCAGGACTTGGTCAATTATGAAGGGACCTTCCCACTTGGGCTTGAGTTTGTCCTTTTTCTTGTCCGGTAGTCGTAGAACTAATTCGCCAACGTTGTAATTTTTGGCCCGTACTTCTCTGCTTTGGTATCTTCGAGCCTGCTGTTGATAGAATGCGGAACGGGCTTTTGCCACGTCACGCTCCTCCTCCAATGCGTCCAAGATGTCCTGCCGATCGAGCTCGGCTTCTCTTTCTTCGTACATGCGCACTCGAGGTGAGTCATGAATTATGTCGCAGGGCAAAACTGCCTCTGCGCCGTACACCATAAAGAATGGTGTGTATCCGGTGGTGCGATTCGGCGTGGTCCGCAGCCCCCAGAGTACGGAGTCGAGCTCCTCTACCCAGTGCGTGTTAGATTCCTTGAGGGACCGCACTAATCTGGGTTTAATGCCGCTCATGATAAGACCATTTGCACGTCGACCTGGCCGTTGGTTTGTGGGTGATAGACGGAAGCATAATCGAGCTTGATGCCCATGTTTTTGCACCAGAGTTTTACCTCGTCGGCCGTAAAGTTTGCCGTTATCAGTTATGATGCTGTGTGGGGACGCCATAACGGTGTACAACCCCGGATATGAAGTCTATCACAGGTCCGGATTCGGCCGTTTTAACAGGCTTGGCTTCTATCCATTTGGTGAACTTATCCACCATGACCAGTAAGTATTTTTTTGTGGGTTCCGCCTTTAAGGGGTCCAACCATGTCAAGCCCCCAGACCGCGAAGGGCCAAGTGATGGGGATAGTTTGGAGGGGTGGGTGGCATATGGCTTTGGTTTGCAAAGCTGGCAACCGACGCATCGTTGGACTAAGTCCTGGGCGTCTGCCCGGGCCGTCGGCCAATAAAAGCCTGTACGGAAGGCCTTGCTTACAAGGGACCGAGCTGCAGCGTGATGACCGCCGAGTCCGGCATGAATTTCAGCCAGGAGGTTCCGCCCTTCCTCTTCGGAGATGCACCTTTGAAGGACTCCGGTAGTGCTTTTCTTATAAAGCTCTCCCTCGTGGACTTGTATGGCTTGATCGCCGCACTATGCAGCGTGCCTCATTTTGGTCCTCGGGGAGTTCCTGCCTAGTAAGGTAGGCGAGGAATGGTTCTGTCCACGGGGCGATGACGGCCATTATTACGTGGGCTGAAGGTGTTATTTCATTGGCAGAGCCTCTTATGGACAGGATCGCCGCACAGCGTGCCTCATTTTGGTCCTCGGGGAGTTCCTGCCTAGTAAGGTAGGCGAGGAATGGTTCTGTCCACGGGGCGATGACGGCCATTATTACGTGGGCTGATTTCATTGGCAGAGCCTCCGATTGTGTCAGAATGTTCGGTGTCGGGCAGTGCGGTTGGGTCCGGGCTGTTATTGTTCGGCTCCCCTTCCCATACTACGGATGGCTTGAACAACCTTTCCAAGAAGATGTTGGGGGGACTACATCGCGTTTTGCGCGATGCGTGCCAGGACATCTGCCGCCTGATTATTTTCCCGGGCTATATGGTGAAATTCAAGCCCCTCGAACCGAGCTGACATTTTTAGGACGGCGTTGCGGTAAGCTGCCATTTTTGGATCCTTGGCATCGAAGTCTCCATTTATTTGGGATATTGCGAGGTTCGAGTCCCCGCGCACCTCTAGGCGTTGATGCCCATGGATACTGCCATCCGTGAAAGACCATGTAAAAGGGCCTCATATTCGGCTGCATTGTTGGAGTCCGTGTACATAATCTGGAGTACGTATTGAACTGTGTCTCCTTTGGGGGACGTCAAAATGACGCCAGCCCCCAGTCCGGCCAACATCTTGGAGCCGTCGAAATGCATGATCCAATTTGAATATGTGTCCGTACTCTTTAGGGAGTTCGGCCTCCGTCCATTCTGCGACGAAGTCGGCCAAGACTTGCGACTTGATGGCTCGCCGTGGCTTATAAGTTATGTCGAACGGGAGGAGCTCAATGGCCCATTTTGCAATCCGGCCCGTTGCGTCACGGTTGTTTATAATATCGTTAAGTGGTACTTCCGAGGCTACTGTTATTGAACACTCTTGAAAGTAGTGTCGTAGCTTCCGGGATGCCATGAATACCGCGTACGCAATCTTTTGATAATGCGGGTACCGTGATTTGCAGGGAGTGAGGACAGTGGACACATAATAGACCGGCTTTTGAAGGGGGAATTTGTGTCCGTCCGCTTCTCGTTCGACGACGAGCACTGCGCTTACAACCTGATGTGTTGCTGCAATGTATAATAGCATTGGTTCGCCAATGTTTGGCGCGGCCAGGACTGGGTTTGTTGCAGTATGGCTTTTATTTCGTCGAGTCCGGCCGTGGCTGCATCCGTCCATTTCAAGTGTTCGGTGCGCCGAAGGAGGCGGTAAAGGGGTAGGGCCTTTTCTCCCAAGCGGGAGATAAAGCGGCTTAGAGCCGCCACGCATCCGGTTAACTTTTGTATTTGTTTGAGGTCCTTTGGGATATCCAGTTGCGACAGAGCTCGGATCTTGGCTGGATTTGCTTCAATTCCTCTACCGGATACAATGAAGCCCAAGAGCTTTCCGGCTGGAACGCCGAAAACGCATTTTTCCGGGTTGAGCTTGATGTCGTATGTTCGGAGGTTATCAAATGTGAGCCTCAAGTCGTCTACTAGAGATTCGACATGTCTTGTTTTGACGACCACATCATCTACATATGCCTCCACTGTTTTGCCGATCTGGTTTGCCAGACATGTCTGAATCATGCGCTGATATGTTGCGCCGGCGTTTTTGAGCCCGAAGGGCATTGTGTTGAAGCAGAATGGGCCGTATGGTGTGATAAATGCCGTTGCGGCTTGGTCTGATTCTGCCATCTTGATTTGATGGTAGCCGGAATATGCATCGAGGAAACACAACGAATCGTGTCCTGCGGTAGCGTCGATAATTTGATCGATGCGGGGGAGGGGGAAGGGATCCTTTGGGCAAGCCTTGTTAAGGTCTTTAAAATCAACGCACAGGCGCCAGGATTTGTCCTTCTTTGGTACCATCACCAGGTTTGCTAGCCAGTCCGGATGTTTTATATCTCTGATGAATCCGGCCTCCAATAGCTTTGCTAGCTCCTCTCCCAAGCCTGTCTCTTAGGTTCGGAAAAACGCCGAAGAGCCTGTTTGACAGGTTTGAATCCTGTTTGGATATTTAAGCTGTGCTCGGCCAGCCTGCGTGGGATTCCTGGCATGTCTGAAGGGTGCCAGGCGAAAATGTCCCAGTTCTCTCGTAGGAACTCTCGCAGTGCGGCGTCTACATCAGGGTTTAACTGTGCCCCGATGGAAGCTGTTTTATTGGGGTCCGTTGGATGGACTTGGAATTTGACTATTTCGTCCGCCGGTTTAAAGGAGGTGGACTTGGATCTTTTGTCGAGTACCACATCGTCCCTATTCACCGTAGAGCGCAGCGCAGTCAGCTCCTCAGCCGCTAGGGCTTCGGATAGTGCCTCGAGGGCCAGGTGCTCCCAGGACAGATCTTCGTCTTTGGCAGCTTCGCACTGCGGGCCAATTCACTTGGCCATCTGGAGCAGATCGAAAGCTATGCCCCTGGCCGTCAGGTCAGATTTGGAAGTTTAAACTACACGGCTGACATCCGTGGGGACTTGATCTTCGACGGATTCGAGCCACTGCCGAGCGCGCCGCACTGTCACGACGAGCATGATCTAGCTCTGCCGCCGAACAGTGCCCTGGAGGCCGCACCCGCATCGGCTTCGACCCTTAATTCAGAGCCAACTGCGCCTATCGAGGATGGGTGGTTGGATGCCGCCTCGGGGGCTGCGGTCGCAACAGTGATCGAGCCGAACACCAGCCCCGCACTCCGCGAGACTCATGACTCCAAGGAGCCGGACTCCTCTCCGGACTCCGAACCCTCCGTGCCCCTGCCGATCGAATCCGATTGGGCGCCGATCATGGAGTTTACTACCGCGGACATCTTTCAGCACTCGCCTTTCGGCGATATTCTGAAGACACTAAAGTCTCTCTCTTTATCAGGAGAGCCCTGGCCGGACTACGGTCGGCAAGGTTGGGATACGGACGATGAAGAAATTCAAAGCCCACCCACCACCCACTTTGTAGCCACTGTCGACGATTTAATCGACATGCTCAACTTCCACTCTAAAGACAACAACAGTATGGACGCCGATGAAGGAAACGATGAAGAACCAGCGCCTATTGGGCCCTGGAAAGCCACCTCATCATATGACGTATACATGGTGGACGCACCAAAAGATGACGACGAGGAGCGGAAGGATGCACCGAAGGCTTGTTCCCTCGAGAAGCAGTCAAAGCGGCGACGCAAGCGCCGCCCCAAATCCCGCCTCGACAGAAATAACGATCACACAGACCCAGTGCTGGAGTAGGGCGAACTGCTGTCGGACAACGCAATCCGGATAATCAAACCGAACAAACAAATTCTATCAAGGATAATGGCCCAAACGACATAACGCCGGACAGGCACCCGGAGTAGCAGAATGCCCGTAAAAGGCTTGTTGCCACTGCGAGGAGTTTTAAAAAGCAGAAGCAAAGGCTCAAGGTTGTGCAAGACACACTCCAAATCAGTTGGAGTAAAATACTCAACACAGCAGCGAGGTACGGCGACAATCGCCCCTCCAAGAGCTACCCAAAGCGGAAGCTGCTACCTGAATTCGATGAGGAGGCCTCAGACCCCCCACAACCAAATATCAAAGCAGCCACCTGGCCGGATAGACGGCCCCTCTACCAACACAGAGCGGCATACAACGCCACTCACAATACAACACGCGGCCCATGTGAGGGCTCGCACCCAAAGGACGGCGCAACAAGATCCATCTATGGACCACGCAAGCGTGCCCCAGCATACAATGCAACACAAGAAACATCCAAACAATGCAGTACACCCAGCTACAGGGGTGCCGCACACCCCCTATGTTTCACCGATGAGGTGCTGGACCATGAATTTCTAGAGGGATTCAAACCCGTAAACATAGAGACATACGACGGAACAACAGACCCTGGGGTCTGGATTGAGGACTACATCCTTCATATCCATATGGCTCGAGGAGATGATCTCCACGCCATCAAGTACTTACCCCTCAAGCTCAAAGGGCCAGCTCATCACTGGCTTAAAGGCCTCCCCGAAAGCTCCATTGGAAGTTGGGAAGAGCTCGAAGACGCCTTTCGGGCAAATTTTCAAGGGACTTATGTCCGACCTCCGGATGCGGACGATTTGAGTCATATAACTCAACAGCCCGGAGTGTCAGCCCGAAAGCTTTGGAACAGGTTCCTTACTAAAAAGAACCAGATTGTCGACTGTCCGGACGCCGAAGCCTTGGCAGCTTTTAAGCATAGCGTCTGTGACGAATGGCTCGCCAGACACCTCGGCCAAAACAAGCCGAGAACGATGGCCGCATTAACAAGCCTCATGACCCACTTTTGCGCGGGTGAGGACAGCTGGCTAGCCAGATGCAGCACCAGCGACCCCAGTACATCTGAAGTTAGAGATGGAAACGGGAAATCACGGCGCAACAGCAATAACAAACGCCGGAATAAAGAAGACAGCACGAAGGGCATGACAGTAAATGCCGGATTCAAAAGCTCTCAGCCAGGTCAAAAGTCGCCCTCTAAAGGCACCAGGGATGAACTGTCCAGTCTCAACAAAATTCTGGACCAAGTATGTCAGATCCATAGTACCCCTGGTAAACCTGCTAATCATACCCACAGAGAATGTTGGGTCTTCAAGCAGTCCGGCAAGCTCAACGCCGTACACAAGGGGGAGGATACACCAAGTGAAGACGAGGACGAGCCTCCCAAGAAAGACACTGGGGAACAAAAGAAATTTCCACCAGAAGTCAAAACAGTAAACGTGTTACACGTGATCAAGGGAAAAAACAACGCGGCACTCCCAGGAAAATATACCCAAGTGCCTGTCACCGCGAAGTCCTGCCACTGGTCATCTCAACCGATAACTTTCGACCATCGTGATTAATCAGCAAGTATCCAACGCGCAGGATGGGCTGCCCTGGTATTAGACCCGGTAATTGGCGGATATCACTTCACACGAGTCTTGATGGACGGTGGCAGCAATCTAAACCTAATATATCAGGATACAATCCGCGGGATGGGGTTAGACCCAACAAAAATTTGCCATAGCAATACTACCTTTAAAGGAGTAACGCCAGGACCAGGGGCTCATTGTACGGGCTCCCTCCTACTACAAGTTATATTCGGCTCCCCCGATAACTTTCGTCGCGAGAATTTAACCTTCCACATCGCTCCGTTCCAAAGTGGCTATCAAGCACTACTCAGACGCGAAGCTTTCGCTCGCTTTAATGCAATACCACACTACGCCTCCCTCACACTCAAGATGCCTAGTCCACGTGGCATCATTTCAGTGAACGGAAATATCAAGCGATCTCTGCGCGCACATTAAAGGCGCCCGGACCAGCGAAAGCATCCAATAGGTCGTCAAGACCTCAGACACAACTAATCAAGTCCGGTGCCGCTATTTACACCGAATAAATGGTCACACCCCTATTTGTCAAAACAAGGGGCTCAACGCGTGCAGACAAGTGGCAATTTCTTCTCATCTTGAATTATACATGGTTTCTTTAAAAACTATCGTTTTGCACGACAACTTTTTCACCTAAATTCCTCTCTTTTACAGACAATCATCGTGCTACAACCGTCCAGGATACGGCACAACGGAGACACAGGCGCAGACGTGCAGCAGGGACCCGCTCCAAGGATTCTTTTTAGATTAAGACCCAGCGTAAACCTTTTTTACTGTCTCTTGTTGATACATATCCACCGTTGAGAAGGATGCTGACGTCTTGGCATGTGGCCACGCCAGAACAATGCACGTACCTGGACACAAGGGGCTTCTTACAAAGGCCATTATTTAGGCCCGGTTTATACCACAAAGACCGAATACCTTAGGGAGTGTTCGGCGTCGCGATTTTGGCCCTATATGCATCAGCTCCGAATCATTGTCTTTCGTCAAATGTTGGGTTTGCCCAGCTCCTGTGTTTTGGTGACTTACGTTCCGCTTTACCAGCAAAGGTAGCACCAGGAGAACTACTGCGATTATGCCCTGGTTCATCCAGACGAGCACCTCAGTAGAGAAAGCCGAAAACTGACTGTCATGATATAGCGTGAGACTGGTCAACCACTCGATGACCTGTTGGAATGTTAGAATTCCTCCGCCTTAATGAAGGGCCGTTTTATGGCCAGGCATGTATGCACCCCGGGATTGGGAGAGTGCGGAGCCCCCAGGGGCTATCAAGTAGCCCCACTATCAAACTCCTATGGCTAAGTGAAAGTGCTAAAGCATTATAGTCCGGTTGCCTCGCTCGCTCCACTATCACCTCCTTAATAGGACCAAGACGTTGGGTTAAGTGTGAACGCGTGTTTTTTGCAAGCACCTCCGCATTATATGCGTGGGGGTTGAAGCCGACGGCTGCAATCTTTCAAGTCATACACATGTATACATATACGGCCGCCCAGGAGGCATCATATTACTTTCAGGCAAAAGTATAAAAATAGACTTATAAAAATTTATAAAAGCATTTCGCTTACAATGAGATTACATATCACTCAAACATAATATTTTTTGCGCACTGGGTCTCTATCAAACGAGCACCCTCAAGAACTTCTTCAAAGTAGTGCTCAGCAGCCATTCGACCTATGGCCGAATCCCGCGCTGCAACAGTGGTAGCATCCATCTCCGCCCAGTATGCTTTAACACGGGCAAAGGCCATACATGAGCCCTCTATGCACACCGACCTCTTCATCGCATTAATGCGCGGCACCACGTCAAGGAACTGCTACACCAAGCTGAAATAGCTGTTCGGTTTTGGCCTTTCCGGCCATAGCTGATCCACAACAGACCTCATGGCGAGTCCGGACAACCTATTCAGTTCGGCCCATTCGGCTAATTGGTCAGTCAATGAAAGCGGACGCTCGGGAGAATGGAATTGTTTCCAAAACAGCTGGTCCACTTCATGGTCCGTCTGACCCTGGAAGTACTTGGCCACATCGGCAGCGCTCGCCGCCAAATCCATATACACATCCTCCGAACTCCACAGCCGATCCAGAGAGGCATATCGTGGATCTCCGAACTTCCTCCGCAACATAAAGGATTTCCCAGCTACAATATCCCCAGCTTCCCGCGGCTCCTCCTTCTTCGCCCTCATAGCAGAGCGGATGTCTTTTCTCGTCGCAGCAGCCTTCTCAAGGTCCGATGCCTTCGCTAGGTTTTCCTTTTCAAGAACCCGGTAACGGTCGGCGGCGGCTTTTAATTCTATGGCCATCTTGGCCATCTTATCTCGGCTCTCGCCATGCGCGACCTTCTCGGCTTTCAACTCTTCAGCCACCTTCAAAGTAGCCGCATTACAAAACCTCGCTTGTTCCTTGGCTCGGGCAAGTTCTGCCCGCAAGGCTTCAACAGTGGCAGCTCCATCTGCAGTCACAACATATTAAAGATACTGGCATCATGCTGCTCTTACTATGTGGCATTTACCAGATAATGACACTTACCCTGTGCCTCGTCAAGCCTTTTGTTAACAAGCTCGATGTCGGCGTCTGCCGCATCCAACTGCCGTTTTAAATGGGAAAACTCGCTAGTCCGGCTAGCCACCGGAGCTTCCATCACCTGCA
>NW_024113385.1:0-10460 GCF_003073215.2 Triticum urartu | reverse complement strand
CTCGCTTGTGGGAGGATGGTATGGATTGGATCTAGGAATCCCCATCCCTTTAATAGACAATTTATTTATCTGGCTAGGGGGATGAATGTAGAAACGCCCTGGCTCCTCGTATTCATTCGACGCGTGGAAGATAGCCCTTATTGGGCGCAGAAGCCAAGAAGTCCAACATTTATGGATCCAGACACTACTTAACAAACATTCAAAATTTGAGAAGAACCCGCCTTGCAATGCCGAAGACAATACTGCGTGCCGGACTTGACGTAATTGAAGCCTAGTTCGGGGCCTACCGAGCGAGTCCTGGATTAGCGGGTCTCCGGACAGCCGGACTATATCCTTTTGCCGGACTGTTGGACCATGAAGATACAAGATTGGAGACTTCATCTCGTGTCCGGATGGGACTTTACTTGGTGTGGAAGGCAAGCTAGGCAATACGGATATGTATATCTCCTCCTTTGTAACCGACCTTGTGTAACCCTAGCCCCCTCCGGGGTCTATATAAACCGGAGGGGTTTAGTCTGTAGGACAACATACAATCATACCATAGGCTAGCTTCTAGGGTTTAGCCTCTCCGATCTCGTGGTAGATCTACTCTTGTAATACTCATATCATCAAGAACAATCAAGCAGGACGTAGGGTTTTACCTCTATCAAGAGGGCCCGAACCTGGGTAAAACATCGTGTCCCCTGCCTCTTGTTACCATCCGAGATCCGCCGGTTTTGACACCGACAATGGGCCTCTTGCAGAATCAACTTCCTAATCTCCTGATCATTTGGCACATATACATGGTCCTCAAACCATAAGGTATCGTGATCATCCTCACAAAATCCTTTAGGCTTTCCTTTACTCGTCCTTTCCTTTATCTCGGCAATCTCCTTGTCCTTCTTCTGAGCTTCTTTGATCTTATCCATCAAGGTAGACTGAATTTCCAACGTTGCTACATAACCTCTCGGAACTATCTCCAAACATAGCTCACGAAGGTCTTCTGCTAACTCATTGGGTAACTCTTCAGTCATGAGGGTATTTACATGACTTTTGCGGCTCAACGCATCGGCTACTACGTTAGCCTTTCCGGGATGATAATGCAATTTCATATCATAATCCTTTATTAGCTCTAACCATCTTCTCTGCCTGAGATTCAATTCCTTCTACGTGAAGATATACTTCAAACTCTTGTGATCCGTGTATACTTCACAATGGTTTCCGATGAGAAAATGTCTCCATGTCTTCAACGCATGCACTACAGCTGCTAACTCCAAATCATGCGTAGCATAATTTAGCTCATGGGGTTTAAGATGTCGTGAGGCATATGAAACAACTCTTCCTTCCTGCATAAGCACTGCTCCAAGTCCTCGATGAGAAGCATCACAATACACTCAATAATCCTTGCGTTGATCTGGCAGGATCAACACTGGCGATGTAACCAAGCGTCTCTTTAACTCCTGAAAACTGGCCTCACATTCCTCAGCCCAATTGAATTTGGTGTCCTTCTTTAACAACTCCATCATTGGCTTTGCAATCTTCGAGAAATTCTCAATGAACCTCCGGTAGTATCCTGTGAGTCCAAGAAAACTCCGGATATCTCCAACTGTCGTGGGTGCTTCCCAATTTGTCATAGTGATGAATTTGTTGGGGTCTACTGCTATTCCTTCTCCGGATATAACATGTCCAAGAAATCCCACTTCCTTTAACCAAAACTCACACTTGCTGAACTTGGCGTATAGTTGATGTTCTCTGAGCTTCCCAAGTACCAAACGCAAGTGCTCCTTATGCTCCTCTTCGTTCTTTGAGTAGACTAGAATTTCATCTATGAACACTACGACGAACTTATCCAAAAACTCCATAAACACTTTGTTCATCATGTTCATAAAATAGGCAGGTGCGTTAGTCAGGCCAAATGACATAACGATATACTCATATAGCCCATACCTTGTGGTAAAAGCTGTCTTAGGTATATCCTGCTCTCGAATCTTCAACTAGTGGTACCCTGATCGCAGATCGATCTTGGAAAACACCTTAGCTCCTTGCAGCTGATCAAACAAATCATTGACCATCGGCAGTGGGTACTTAATCTTGATTGTTACTTCATTCAATCCACGATAATCAACGACCATTCTTAATGCTCCATACTTCTTTTCCACTAGAAGTACTGGTGATCCCCAAGGTGACAAACTTGGGCGAATATATCCTTTATCTAGTAACTCCTTAATCTGCTTCTTAATTTCCTCCAAATCCTGAGCGGGCATCCTGTACGGTCTCTTAGATATTGGTCCTGTGCCTGGCAAAAGCTCAATCAAAAACTCGATGTCTCTATCTGGTGGCATGCCTGGCAACTCTTCTAGAAATACATCTAGGAATTCCTTCACCACTGGTACTTCCTCCTGTACTACCCACGATAAGAAATTTACTTGAGTCCTATTCGGCACATGCCGTGATACATACTTGATCCTTCTTCCTTCTGGGGTGGTGAGCAAAATCAACTTACTAGCGCAATCGATGTTTCCTCCATATATCGATAGCCAATCCATACCCAGAATCACATCCAAACCTTGCGACTCCAGAATTATCAGGTCTGAGGGGAAAACATGCCTACCTATGGCCAATGGCATCTGAAAACATCCTTGGCTTGCCATGTACTCTGCTCCTGGCGAGCTCACTAACATTGGTGTACTAAGAACTTTGGTGGGCAGTTTATACTTATCCACAAATCCCCTCGATATGTATGAATGAGATGCACCAGTATCAAAAAGAACGACTGCAGTAAATGACTTAACCAAAAACTTACCTATTACTGCATCTGGCTGGTCTTCAATCTCCTCCACTTTAATGTGGTTCACGTGTCCCCTGGTGAAAGGGTTGGGCTTCTTCCCAGAGCTTCCATTTCCGTTTCCTGGGGCCACTATGGTTGTGCGAACTTCCTCCATTATGAGTTTGCCTCCATGGTTATGCACAAGTCCTCCCGAGTTGGGGTGAAATGGGGTCTTTGCTGAGCTCCAAAATTATACTTCCCTTGTCCATACTTCCTCTTGCGGCTGTTAATCTGCTGCTGCTTCCCTTCAAGCATGAGAGCTCTATCCCCAACTCCTGGTAGTTATTGAAATTTGCTACCATCAACTGCATGCTCAGCTCATCATTCAGTCCTTCCAGAAACTTCTCCTTCTTAGCTGCATCTGTAGCAACGTCATCTGGGGCATAACGTGCTAGCTTACTAAATTGATCCACATACTGGCCAACTGTGCACCCTCATTGGCATAAGTTGCGAAACTCACGCTTCTTCATGGCCATACCTCCTCCTGAAACATGGGCAGTATGGAAAGCCTGCTAAAACTGGTCCCATGTGCGGCAAAACACACCTCAGAGTGTAGATAATCCCGGGTAATATCGGCTCCGGTGCTACTGGAAAACACCCGGCGGCTGCAACCTCAGAAATCGGGCTAAGTTGTCAACTAGGGGTGGTTCTGAACTAACAACTGCATCAAGGTATTCTGGTGCTGGATCAGCTGAGTGAGCTCCGGTGGAAAGGTAAATCCGGGGTCACGTCTCGGAGTCATCTGGGGTTTAGAGAGAAGAGAATAGAATAGAATGAGGTCTAGTGAGAAAACACTACCCATATGCACATGGGACAAACACAATCGTTTCACTCAATCAATCAAAGGCATACAATCGGTCTAGAACTTATCGTTATAAAAGTGCTTGGACTATACTATTTACATGGTAGAATACTACTACTGTTTTGGTGGTCAACTAGAAATATTGTTCGGTCGAAGATTCCATGATATCTGCTCCACCTTCATCAACATAGTCATCATCGCTATCGTCGGGATCCGAATCGGTGTCGTCGATGATGATGTAATCCTCAGGGCGAATCTCCTTGGGTTCTTCATCTTCTTCTCCTGGCGCAGGGTCTCCCATGAAAACTCCTAGCTTCCTTTCTAGGTTGTCATTCTTTTCCACTAGCACGACGATTTCCTCCTCATAATCTTCACGCGTAGCCTTGAGTTCTTCTTCAAGCTCCGTGATCCTTTTCATTCCCTTCTTTAAATCCATCATGCCTGCGCACATCTGATTCTCCTGGCAACAGATGTGCTAGTTTAACTCCTGAATGAAAGCGACAATTGATCTATCCTTCCTGGTGCTGATCATCTCCTATTTTGCTCATCTCGGCGCCCACAAATCTGGTAGATAGTATCCTTGAGATCCTTTTGGTAAACTTCTCCAATGCGTCCCATTGTGATGTGAGCTACCATACTCTTTCCTAGACTCCAGGTTGGTGCATCAAAAGAAAACTCTATGGGCTTAGTGACTGGCGTAAATGTCCTTCCTGGTACTTGAACTTGAATCATCCAGCGCTCCTCTTCTGGTAAAGTGGCATTGTAAGTCCCGGTGAAGCTTGGTATTCCAATGTTTAGGTACTTAGTGACTTCCTTCAAGTGACGTCCAAAAGGGGTGTCTTCATCCGGTTGCGTGAACTTGATCCTTGCATCCGCCATCCTAAAGAGTAGAAAATGGAGAAGAGTTAGAAGTGAGAAGAGAGTAGTGATCTAGGGCTTTATCTTAGTGGTCGTGTCCTACAGTCAGTGTGTGCTCTGATACCATCTTTGTAGCAACCAGACCTCAAACAGTCTGATCTCTGTGTATAAGTGTCATCCCTGGATCGGTAATGCTGAAACACACAGTACTTGAAGGATTTATAACAGAGTGGCAATCACACACTTATTACATCGAATGTCTCAAAAGAGAACTTATTACAATAAATATGGCTTAAGGCCATCTAATACGATAACAGCGAAAGACTTGGAAGATAAAGTGAGTCCATCAACTCCAACGGCATCACTGAGTGAAAGACCACGACCTAAGGCTCCTTACTCGTCGTCTGAAAAGTCTGCAACATGATATGTTGCAGCCCAAAAACGGGTCAGCACATAGAATATGCTGGCAAGGTAACACAAGAAAATAATGAACAGAATAAAGCTATCACTATACACATATATGGCTGGTGGAGGCTGTATGGTTGATATGTTTTGCGTAAAGCCAATTTTTCCCTACTGCAAAGGAATATATTTTATTTAACTACAAAATTTGTTGAAAACATTGAGAATGGTAAACCCGATCTCAATCCCAATTAAAAGTAATCATTAACCCAAACAAAATTATAGTATTAAGAGTGATGAGATCCACATGATAATCCAAGAACTAGATACTCAAGATGTCCATAACCGGGGACACGACTAACCATGATTAGTTTGTACACTCTGCAGAGGTTTTTGCACTTTTCCCCACAAGACTCGATCTCCTCCGTTGGATTTCTCGCACTACATAATGTTTGAGAAACGGATGAAGGAGACATAGTCTTTCAGATGCGTTAGCACCTTACGATGGGTAGACCGGTACACCTACATCCCCTACATCTGCTAGTCTACCACTATAAGAGTTCACACAACTTAATCAACTATGCTAGAGCCCATAATAGCATGTGGCTGCACATGAAAGTTTCCAGTATGAACAATGTTATGATCCCTTTGAGCCTGGGTGGCAGTCCATAGGAGAATCACACGGTACCCCGAGATTTCCAAAAAAATACAGGCAATCACTGGGTTCCCCAGGTGCCTCAAACCACCCAGATGTGTATTAAAGTTACCACCTTAAGTTAACCATTAATTAACAACTCACATTTGTCATGGATACGCTCAAACCCAAACCACGTCGACGAGCATAGCTTAAAAATATAAGAAACATAAAAGTAACTCCCAGGGTTTGATAATAAACAGGGTAATAGGTTCCTACCTCATCAACTACTTCCCAACCCACAATTTAATTTAGATCCTAACCATGCAATGTTTGAGGGTTGATCTAATGTAATAAAACTGGGTGGTAAGAGGTATGATCAAAGTGTTACTTGCCTTGCTGATGATCCGTGAAACCTAGAGACTCATAGTAGCACGCTTCGCACTCCGGGTGTTCTATCGCAAACAAACAAGCATACAATAAGCAATCAAGCAAGGGCACGGGTAAAACTCTAGTAAGAGATCTAACCAGAAAGTTCAACTTAAGAACTCCGGTTTGCAAAAAAATCAAATCAAACGAAGCAACAAAACTCTAACGGCCAAAGAAACAGGCTTCATTTAGTAATCTGGACTAAATTCAAATTTTACAATATCAAAAACTTGTTTAAGTTAATCTGGACGAAACTCTAGGCGTTTGAATCGCCTGATTCCGTTACACAAGCGAAAAGTTATACTAAAACAAAAATTTGATCAGAAATCGTGATCGAAAATAATCGCGGAAAATCCGAGAAAAAGAAAAACTGATGAACAGGCTAACGAACAAACGTTCGCTGTCTGCAGCTAAACGGTGAAAACCGTTCGCTAAAACGAACGTAAAAACGGGCATTCGCTGTCTGCGGCAAAACGGTGAAAACCGTTCGGTAAAACGAACGTAAAAACGGGCGTTCGCTAAATACCTAAACCGAAAGAAATAAACCGAACCGGATCTAAAAAACGGATCTAGGGTTTTCGAAAAAAAACCAAAACGATTTTCTCACGAAAACCGAGGAAACTACCTCGAGGTCCGGCGGGGGGGGTCCGACGAGGGTCCGGTGCTCCGGCGCGGAACGGCGGCGGGTGGCAGGCGGCGCGGATCGGGGCTAGGGTTAGGGTTAGGACGCGGTGGTGGCTTGGTCTGGTCGGGTGCTCGGGGCCGCGGCTTATAACGGCCGGCCCGAGGAGTCCTTGCCGTTTACGGCCCGGAGTCGGTTCGCCTCTTTTTTCTAAAAAAATAATTCTGACGCTCAGAAAATAAAAGAAAAGAAATACTAAACGGACTTCAAAAATCGCGAAATAAATTTTCCCCGTCCTCTAAAAATAAGCCGGACAAGGTGAACATTTATTTGGGCCTAAAATGCAATTTTGAAAAACGCACTTTTTTCCTAATTCAAATAAAATAGCAATAAAACTCCGAATAAAAATCTTATTTGATTTTAATATTAAATCTTCGATATTTCTCTATTTTGAGGAAGTCATTTTATCCTCTCTCTTTTATGTTTATAAAAGAAATAATCGAAGAGTAAATAATTAAAATCAAACGATCCTGTTTTCAAAATTCGAGAAAAACTCGAATATGAAAATAATGAAATCCCAACTCTCTCCGTGGGTCCTTGAGTTGCGTAGAATTTCTTGGACCAACCAAAATGCAATAAAATATGATATTCAATGATGATCTAATGTAGAACATTCCAAACTGAAAATTTGGGATGTTACACCATCACATGAAGCATTCTTTTCATGATTCATAAGCATAGAAATTATATTACTCCCCACATAAGCAAATTTATTCCCATGGATAGTAGTGGAAGCAAACTCAATAAAATAACTATCATGGAATTGAAAATTGAAATCAAGATGACAAGTTTCATGGTTATCATTATTCTTTATAGCATATGTGTCATCACAATAATCATCATAGATAGGAGGCATTCTTTCATCATAGTAAATTTGCTCATCAAAACTTGGAGGACAAAAAATATCATCTTCATCAAACATAGCATCCCCAAGCTTGTGGCTTTGCATATCATTAGCATCATGGATATTCAAAGAAATTCATACTAACAACATTGCAATCATGCTCATCATTCAAAGATTTAGTGCCAAACATTTTTAATGCATTCTTCTTCTAACACTTTGGCACAATTATCGGAATCCTTATTTTCATGAAAGACATTAAAAAGATGAAGCATATGAGGAAACCTCAATTCCATTTTTTGTAATTTTTCTTTTATAGACTAAACTAGTGATAAAACAAGAAACTAAAAGATTCGATTGCAAGATATAAAGATATACCTTCAAGCACTAACCTCCCCGGCAACTACGCCAGAAAAGAGCTTAGTTGACGAGGTGTTAGTGCTGCTTACCTAGCCTCCCCGGCAACGGTGCCAGAAAAGAGCTTGATGTCTACTGCGCAACCTTCTTCTTGTAGAGTCGTGTTGGGCCTCCAAGCGCGGTGTTTTGTAGGACAGTAGCAAATTTCCCTCAAGTGTATGACCTAAGGTTTATCAATCCGTGGGAGGCGTAGGATGAAGATGGTCTCTCTCAAACAACCCTGCAACCAAATAACAAGAGTCTCTTGTGTCCCCAACACACCCAATACAATGGTAAATTGTATAGGTGCACTAGTTCGGCGAAGAGATGGTGATACAAGTGCAATATGGATAGTAGATATAGGTATTTTTTAATCTAAAAATATAAAACAGCAAGGTAACTAACGGTAAAACTGTGCGAAAATGGTATTGCAATGCTAGGAAATAAGGCCTAGGGTTCATACTTTCACTAGTGTAAGTTCTCTCAAGAATGATAACATAATTAGACATATGACAATGCCTCAACATGCAACAAAGAGTCACTCCAAAGTCACTAATAGCGGAGAACAAACGAATAGAGTATTGTAGGGTATGAAACCACCTCAAAGTTATTCTTTCTGATCAACCTATTGGGCTATTCCTATAAGTGTTACAAACAGCCCTAGAGTTCGTACTCAAATAACACCTTAAGATACACATCAACCAAAACCCTAATGTCACCTTGATACTCCAATGTCACCACAAGTATCTGCGGGTTTGATTATACGACATGCATCACACAATCTCATATTCATCTATTCAAACCAACACAAAGAACTTCAAAGAGGGCCCCAAAGTTTCTACCAGAGAGTCAAGACAAAAACGTGTGCTAACCCCTATGCATAAGTTCCCAAGGTCACAAAACCTGCAAGTTGATCACCAAAACATACATCAAGTGGATCACATGAATATCCCATTGTCACCACAGATAAGCACACGCAAGACATACATCAAGTGTTCTCAAATCCTTAAAGACTCAATCCGATAAGATAACTTCAAGGGAAAACTCAATCCATTACAAGAGCGTAGAGGGGGAGAAACATCATAAGATCCAACTATAATAGCAAAGCTCGTGGTACATCAAGATCGTGCCAAATCAAGAACACGAAAGAGAGAGAGATATCAAACACATAGCTACTAGTACATACCCTCATCCCCGAGGGTGAACTACTCCCTCCTTGTCATGGAGAGCGCTGGGATGATGAAGATGGCCACCGGTGATGATTTCCCCCTTCGGCAGGGTGCCGAAACAGGGTCCCGATTGGTTTTTGGTGTCTATAGAGGCTTGCGGCGGCGGAACTCCCGATCTAGGTTCTGTTCTGATGGTTTGGGGATATATAAGAGGTGTTGGCGTCGAGAACAAGTCAGGGGAGTCCATGAGGGGCCCACAAGGTTGGAGGGCGCGCCCTTGGGGGGTGGGGGCGCCCTCCACCCTCGTGGAGGCATCGGGACTCCTCTGGTGCATCTCCAGTACTCCGTGGGCTTCTTTTGGTCCAAAAACAATCATCATAAAGTTTCAGGTCATTTGGACTCCGTTTGATATTCCTTTTCTGTAAAACTCAAAAACAAGGAAACATAAACTGGCACTGGGCTCTAGGTTAATAGGTTAGTCCCCAAAATCATATGAAATAGCATACAAATGCATATAAAACATCCAAGATGGATAATATAATAGCATGGAACAATAAAAAATTATAGATACGTTGGAGACGTATCAATAACTGGCACGTCATAGAAGTGTTTTCGTGAAGGGTCAAAAACACATGGCAACCACTAGTACAGGTCACCGTTAAGATATCGGGTGTGAATTTTGGATCCGATACTCGTTAATAACCCCGAGTACTTATAAAAACATGTGTAAAGTCAAGCCACTTGAATACTTCAGATGGAATACTCTATTAACATACCACATTATAGTACAATTTAATGTATGTTAACATTGAATATAACTCATTATATGTTGAGGAACGTTGCATGAAAATCAACAAATTTACTACGAACACCCAAGATCTATCTAGGATAAGCATAACAACGGGAGGGGAAAGTGTGTCTACGTACTCCCGTAGACCGTTAAGCAGAAGCGTATATCACGCGGTTGATGCAGTCGTAGTCGTCACGATGTAATCGCGATCCAAACCGATGAAGTACCAAATGGACGGCACATCTGCGTTCAGCACACGTACAACTCGATGATGTCTCCTCCTGCTGGATCCAGCAAGCGAGGGAGGAGAATTATATGTGATCACCAGCAGCACGTCGACATGACGGTGATGGTGGTGGAGTGATTCCGTGAGGGCTACACCGAGCGCTACCGAAACAACGAAGATGGAGGAGTTACGAAGTAACGGGAGAGAGAGGGGGCCAAGGGCTTGTGTGTCCTCTTGGGGGCATCCCTCTCCTCTATATATAGGTGGAGGGGTATGGTGGCCAGCCCTCCAAGCCCTAGGGGCGCACCAAGGGGGAGGAGTTGGACTCCTAGTCCAATTCCCTCCTTTTCCATACATGGGTGGACTTTCAACCTCTCCCAAGCCACAAGGGCCTTGGGGGACTTGTGTGCTTGGACCAATAAGGC
>NW_024113384.1:0-9753 GCF_003073215.2 Triticum urartu | reverse complement strand
GAGAGAGATATTTGGGTTTGAGCTTATCAGGATGAAACTTTTTCATATAAGCATCACAATCCCAAACTTTAAGAAACGACAACTTTGGTTTCTTGCCAAACCACAGTTCAGATTGTGTCGTCTCAATGGACTTAGATGGTGCTCTTTTAAACATGAATGCAGCTGTCTTTAATGCATAACCCCAAAACGATAGTGGTAGATCGGTAAGAGACATCATAGATCACACCATATCTAATAAAGTACGGTTATGATGTTCGGACACACCATTATGCTGTGGTGTTCCAGGTGGCGTGAGTAGTGAAACTATTTCACATTGTTTTAACTGAAGGCCAGACTCGTAACTCAAATATTTTACCTCTGTGATCATATCGTAGAAACTTTTATTTTCTTGTTATGATGATTCTCCACTTCACTCTGAAAATTTTCAAATATTTCAGACTTGTGTTTCATTAAGTAGATATACCCATATCTGCTCAAATCATCTGTGAAGGTCAGAAAATAATGATACCCGCCACGAGCCTTAACACTTATCGGATCTCATACATCAGTATGTATTATTTCCAATAAGTCAGTTGCTCGCTCCATAGTTCCAGAGAACGGCGTTTTAGTCATCTTGCCCATGAGGCATGGTTCGCAAGCATCAACTGATTCATAATCAAGTGATTCCAAAACCCATTAGCATGGAGTTTCTTCATGCGCTTTACACCAATATGACCTAAACGGCAGTGCCACAAATAAGTTGCACTATCATTATTAACTTTGCATCTTTTGGTTTCAATATTATGATTATGTGTATCACTACGATCGAGATCCAACGAACTATTTTCATTGGGCGTGTAACCATATAAGGTTTTATTCATGTAAACAGAACAACAATTTATTCTCTTACTTAAATGAATAACCGTATTACAATAAACATGATCAAATCATATTCATGCTCAACGCAAACACCAAATAACACTTATTCAGGTTCAACACTAATCCCGAAAGTATAGGGAGTGTGCGATGATGATCATATCAATCTTGGAACCACTTCCAACACACATCATCACTTCACCCTTAACTAGTCTCTGTTTATTCTGCAACTCCCGTTTCGAGTTACTAATCTTAGCAACTGAACTAGTATCAAATACTGAGGGGTTGCTATAAACACTAGTAAAGTACACATCAATAACATGTATATCAAATATACTTATGTTCACTTTGCCATCCTTCTTATCTGCCAATCACTTGGGGTAGTTCCGCTTCCAATGACCAGTCCCTTTGCAGTAGAAACACTTAGTCTCAGGCTTAGGACCAGACTTGGGCTTCTTCACTTGAGCAGCAACTTGCTTGATGTTCTTCTTGAAGTTCCCCTTCTTCCCTCTGCCCTTTTCTTGAAACTAGTGGTCTTGTCTACCATCAACACTTGATGTTTTTCTCGATTTCTACCTTCGTCAATTTCCGCATTACGAAGAGCTTGGG
Source organism: Triticum urartu (assembly GCF_003073215.2). Lineage (NCBI taxonomy): Eukaryota > Viridiplantae > Streptophyta > Magnoliopsida > Poales > Poaceae > Triticum > Triticum urartu. Next base: position 8,289 of record NW_024113384.1, on the reverse strand, counting down.
AATCATTTCCGTTTCCCTTGCATATCATAGTTCATCACGAAGTTCTACTAACTTGGTGATGGTGACTAGAGAATTCTGTCAATCACTATCTTATCTGGAAGATTAACTCCCACTTGATTCAAGCGATTGTAGTACTCAGACAATCTAAGCACATGCTCACTAGTTGAGCGATTCTCCTCCATCTTTTAGCTATAGAACTTGTTGGAGACTTCATATCTCTCAACTCGGGTATTTGCTTGAAATATTAACTTCAACTCCTGGAACATCTCATATGTTCCATGACGTTCAAAACGTCTTTGAAGTCCCGATTCTAAGCCATTAAGCATGGTGCACTAAACTATCAAGTAGTCATCATATTGAGCTAGCCAAACGTTCATAACGCCTGCATCTGCTCCTGCAATAGGTCCGTCACCTAGCGGTGCATCAAGGACATAATTCTTCTGTGCAGCAATGAGGATAAACCTCAGATCATGGATCCAATCCGCATAATTGCTACTAACATCTTTCAACACAATTTTCTCTAGGAACATATCAAAATAAACACAGGGAAGCAACAACGCGAGCTATTGATCTACAACATAATTTGCAAAATACTACCAGGACTAAGTTCATGATAAATTTAAGTTCAATTAATCATATTACTTAAGAACTCCCACTTAGATAGACATCCCTCTAATCCTCTAAGTGATTACGTGATCCAAATCAACTAAACCATGTCCGATCATCACGTGAGATGGAGTAGTTTCATTGGTGAACATCGCTATGTTGATCATATCTGCTATATGATTCACGCTCGACCTTTCGGTCTCCGTGTTCCGAGGCCATATCTGTATATGCTTGGCTCGTCAAGTATAACCTGAGTATTCTGCATGTGCAACTGTTTTGTACCCGTTGTATTTGAACGTAGATCCTATCACACCCGATCATCACGTGGTGTCTCAGCACGAAGAACTTTCGCAGTGGTGCATACTTAGGGAGAACACTTCTTGATAATTAGTGAGAGATCATCTTATAATGCTACCGTCAATCAAAGCAAGATAAGATGCATAAAAGATAAACATCACATGCAATCAATATAAGTGATATGATATGGCCACCATCATCTTGTGCTTGTGATCTCCATCTTCGAAGCACCGTCATGATCACCATCATCACCGGCGCGACACCTTGATCTCCATCATAGCATCGTTGTCGTCTCGCCAATCTTATGCTTCCACGACTATCGCTACCGCTTAGTGATAAAGTAAAGCATTACAGAGCAATTGCATTGCATACAATAAAGCGACAACCATATGGCTCCTGCCAGTTGCCGATAACTCGGTTACAAAACATGATCATCTCATACAATAAAATTTAGCATCATGTCTTGACCATATCACATCACAACATGCCCTGCAAAAACAAGTTAGACGTCCTCTACTTTGTTGTTGCAAGTTTTACGTGGCTGCTACGGGCTTAAGCAAGAACCAATCTTACCTACGCATCAAAACCACAACGATAGTTTGTCAAGTTGGTGCTGTTTTAACCTTCGCAAGGACCGGCGCGTAGCCACACTCGGTTCAACTAAAGTTGGAGAAACTGTCACCCGCAAGCCACCTATGTGCAAAGCACGTCGGGAGAACCGGTCTCGCGTAAGCGTACGCGTAATGTCGGTCCGGGCCGCTTCGTCCAACAATACCGCCGAACCAAAGTATGACATGCTGGTAAGCAGTATGACTTATATCGCCCACAACTCACTTGTGTTCTACTCGTGCATATAACATCAACATATAAAACCTGGCTCTGATACCACTGTTGGGGAACGTAGTAATTTCAAAAAATTTCCTACGCACACGCAAGATCATGGTGATGCATAGCAACGAGAGGGGAGAGTGTGATCTACGTACCCTTGTAGATCGACAACGGAAGCGTTTGGTTGATGTAGTCGTACGTCTCCACGGCCCGACCGATCAAGCACCGAAACTACGGCACCTCCGAGTTCTAGCACACGTTCAGCTCGATGACGATCCTCGGACTCCGATCCAGCAAAGTGTCGGGGAAGAGTTCCGTCAGCACGACGGCGTGGTGACGATCTTGATGTACTACCGTCGCAGGGCTTGCCTAAGCACCGCTACAATATTATCGAGGACTATGGTGGAAGGGGGCACCGCACACGGCTAAGAATATGATCACACGGATCAACTTGTGTGTCTAGGGGTGCCCCCCGTATATAAAGGAGCAAGGGGAGGAGGCCGGCCGGCCCTATAGGGCGCGCCAGGAGGAGTCCTACTCCTAGTAGGAGTAGGACTCCTACTAGGAGGGGGAAAGGAAGTGGGGAGGAGAGGGAAAAGGGGGGCGCCGCCCCTCCCTCCTTGTCCAATTCGGACTAGAGGGGAGGGGGGCGCGGCCTGCCCTGGCGCCCCTCCTCTTCTCCACTTTAGGCCCATGAGGCCCATTAACCCCCCGGGGGTTCCGGTAACCCCCCGGTACTCGGTTTTATCCGAAACTTCCCCGGAACACTTCCGGTGTCCGAATATAGCCGTCCAATATATCAATCTTTATGTCTCGACCATTTCGAGACTCCTCGTCATGTCCGTGATCACATCCGGGACTCCGAACTAACTTCGGTACATCAAAACTCATAAACTCATAATATAACTATCATCGAAACCTTAAGCGTGCGGACCCTACGGGTTCGAGAACAATGTAGACATGACCGAGACACGTCTCCAGTCAATAACCAATAGCGGAACTTGGATGCTCATATTGGCTCCTACATATTCTACGAAGATCTTTATCGGTCAGACCGCATAACAACATACGTTGTTCCCTTTGTCATCGGTATGTTACTTGCCCGAGATTCGATCGTCGGTATCTCAATACCTAGTTCAATCTCATTACCGGCAAGTCTCTTTACTCGTTTCGTAATACATCATCTCGCAACTAACTCATTAGTTGCAATGCTTATGTGATGTGCATTACCGAGAGGGCCCAGAGATACCTCTCCGACAATCGGAGTGACAAATCCTAATCTCGAAATACGCCAACCCAACATGTACCTTTGGAGACACCTGTAGAGCTCCTTTATAATCACCCAGTTACGTTGTGACGTTTGGCAGCACACAAAGTGTTCCTCCGGCAAACGGAGTTGCATAATATCATAGTCATAGGAACATGTATAAGTCATGAAGAAAGCAATAGCAACATACTAAATGATCGGGTGCTAAGCTAATGGAATGGGTCATGTCAATCACATCATTCTCCTAATGATGTGATCCCGTTAATCAAATAACAACTCTTTTGTTTATGGTTAGGAAACATAACCATCTTCGATTAACGAGCTAGTCAAGTAGAGGCATACTAGTGACACTCTATTTGTCTATGTATTCACACATGTATTATGTTTCCGGTTAATACAATTCTAGCATGAATAATAAACATTTATCATGATATAAGGAAATAAATAATAACTTTATTATTGCCTCTAGGGCATATTTCCTTCAAATATCTGCGGGTTACTCCTACACATGCTTCGCTATTGAGAACGACTTGACTAACCATCCAGCTTGATTTAGTTTCCAGTGACTTGTAAACATTTTTGCATATGTTTAGTTATTCTCTGTTGTACAATATACAAGAATTAGAAGAATAGATCGGTGGCAAGCAAACAAGCACAAAGATCATACCGATTCTGTGGTATTTTTATAACTGCATTTGGGTGGATTATTTTGGTTTTTAAGTGACATTAATTACATTTCGTTCTGCTAATACTTACTTACCTTCTATTTGTTGAGACCAAATTTTGAGAATTAAACTAGTAGTGAATTCAATAGAATCTAAGACGTCTATATTCTATAACCTTTGTGCAGGTCTGACATGAATAAGGCCGGTCAGTTTTCCAAGATTGAAAATGGTGTATCATGGCGCAACAATCATGATATCGATCAAATGTGAGGCCTCTTTCTAACAATCATGTATGACGGCCATTTTTTGTTTGTTTACTGTCTACTGTTGCATCACATCGCATATTTAAATATGAGGGGACACATTACAAAATAACCATACTGTATATCACTGTCCAGCACATCACTTACTACAACTTGATGGTCTACCTTCATCTTCATAAAGGGCCCATTTTTTGCATGCTATTATAGCTTAGAAAGAGCAATCTCCCCTGCTCTAACTTATTCTCTTAGTTGTGAGAGTGCAATTAATTTTACCTTGAGTGAATATGTTTCCTTTTCTTCATTCATTTTACTCAATATATACATGCAGGACTATGTTTTCTTAAGAATATCCAATAGTAAAGAGGGCTTTGGCAGTTTACTTTACCTGATACATTAATCCCTTGCTCTAGCTGTTGTCTGTAGTGAAAAAGGGATTATTTGGCTTTTAGCCAATGTCTAATCAATTTATTAGAGCAACATATATATTAGTTGGGCCATCATACCAAATTATTTACGTATTTGTGCTCTTTTCTATAGTTATTTTCTCCAAGCAAAAATCATAGGCCATACCAACATATTTTACTGTGTCTATAACTACCTCCCTGTTGCCAACAATAGTCACTATAGCGCTCTCTTACATGTTTCTTTCCACACACTGCTTTGATTTCTAACTATCTTCTGACATAGGGATGAATCACATCACAAGAGATACAAGACCTGTTCCTGACTTATGAAAGACAAAACTTATACTGGTACATCACTGGGCAGTGTGTTAAACTTTGCTATTTCATATACATGGAAAATTTCATTCAGATATGAGTTGCAATCATGCCATGTATGCATAGTGGTTTTTTCTTCAAACTTTGAAGCACACACATGTATTTATTTTGTACCCGTTGCAACGCACGGGCATTTTTCCTAGTAACATCTACGCATAAAACCTGGCTCTGATACCACTGTTGGGGAACGTAGTAATTTCAAAAAAATTCCTACGCGCATGCAGGATCATGGTGATGCATAACAACGAGAGGCGAGAGTGTTGTCTACGTACCCTCATAGATCGTAAGCAAAAGCATTTATCAACGCGGTTGATGTAGTCGTACAACTTAACGTTCCGTCCCGATCAAGTACCGAACGTACGACACCTCCGCGTTCAACACATGTTCAGATCGATGACGTCCTCACCTTCTCGATCCAGCAAGAGGAGCGAAGTAGTAGATGAGTTCCGGCAGCACGACGACGTGGTGACGGTGTTGGTGAAGAACAATCTCTGCAGGGCTTCGCCTAAGCACTACGAAAACTATGACAGAGGATAAACTAGAGGGGACGGGGTAGCCGACACACGGCTTGGTGTTTCTTGATGTCTCTTGGGTGCTAGCCCTACCCCTCTATTTATATGTTGAGCCTTGGGGTCGAAACTTGGAGTAAAAGCCTCCACAAAGTCGGTTTCACCTGAAAGGAAAGAGTCCTTCTTGGACTCCAGGGCCAGACGCCAGGGTTCCCGGCGTCTGACCCAGACGCCAGGGACCCTGGCGTCTGGCCCCTTGACTCCGCAAAACTTCCTTTTGCGCTTTCCAAAAACCTTGTGAGCTTTCCCCTTTGGCCCAAATAAAGTGTTCTCGTACCGAGACATTTCGGAAAACATCCCGAACCCCTTCCGGTGAATTCCGGAACTCTCTCGGAGACCAAACACTATTATCACATATATCAAACTTTATCTCCAGACCATTCCAGAGTTCCTCATCATGTCCGCGATCTTATCCGGAACTCCGAATCAACATTCGGTTACCAACATACATAACTCATAAATACTATATTGTCAATGAACGTTAAGCGTGCAGACCCTACGGGTTCGATAACTATGTGGACATGACCGAGACACTTCTCTGGTCAATAACCAATAGCGGAACCTGGATGCCCATATTGGCTCCTACATATTCTACGAATATCTTTATCGGTCGAACCGCATAACAGCATACGTTGTTCCCTTTGTCATCGGTATGTTACTTGCCCGAGATTCGATCGTCAATATCTCAATACCTAGTTCAATCTCGTTACCGGCAAGTCTCTTTACTCGTTCCATAATACATCATCCCACAACTAACTCATTAGTTACATTGCTTGCAAGGCTTATAATGATGTGCATTACCAAGTGGGCCCAGAGATACCTCTCCGACGATCGGAGTGACAAATCCTAATCTCGAAATACGTCAACTCAACAAGTACATTCGGAGACACCTATAGAGCACCTTTATAATCACCTAGTTATGTTGTGATGTTTGGTAGCACACAAAGTGTTCCTCCGGTAAACGGGAGTTGCATAATCTCATAGTCATAGGAACATGTATAAGTCATGAAGAAAGCAATAGCAACATACTAAACGATCAAGTGCTAAGCTAACGGAATGGGTCAAGTCAATCACATCATTCTCCTAATGATGTGATCCCGTTAATCAAATGACAACTCATGTCTATGGTTAGGAAACTTAACCATCTTTGATTAACGAGCTAGTCAAGTAGAGGCATACTAGTGACACTATGTTTGTCTATGTATTCACACATGTATTATGTTTCCGGTTAATACAATTCTAGCATGAATAATAAACATTTATCATGAAATAAGGAAATAAATAATAACTTTATTATTGCCTCTAGGGCATATTTCCTTCACTAAGGCCCCCTCCTCTCCCTCTCACAAGGCCCATGTTGGCCCATTAGTTCCCACGGGGGTTCCAATAACCCTCCGGCACTCCGATAATTATTCGGTGACTCCCGGAACTCATCCGGTGTCTGAATATAGTCATCCAATATATCAATCTTTATGTCTCGACCATATCGAGACTCCTCGTCATGTCCGTGATCACATCCGGGACTACGAGCTATCTTCGGTACATCAAAACACATAAACTCATAATACCGATCATCACCGAACTTTAAGCGTGCGGACCCTATGGGTTCAAGAACTATGTAGACATGGCCGAGACTCATCTCCATTCAATAACCAATAGCGGAACCTGGATGCTCATATTGGTTCCTACATATTCTATGAAGATCTTTATTGGTCAAACCACATAACAACATACGTTGTTCCCTTTGTCATCGGTATGTTACTTGCCCGAGATTCGACCGTCGGTATCTCAATACCTAGTTCAATCTCGTTACCGGCAAGTCTCTTTACTTGTTCCGTAATGCTACATCCCGTAACTAACTCATTAGTTACATTGCTTGCAAGGCTTATAGTGATGTACATTACCGAGAGGGCCCAGAGATACCTCTCCGATACTCGGAGTGACAAATCTTAATCTCGATCTATGCCAACTCAACAAACACCATCAGAGACACCTGTAGAGCATCTTTATAGTCACCCAGTTATGTTGTGATGTTTGATAGCACACTAAGTGTTCCTCCGGTATTCGGGAGTTGCATGATCTCATAGTCATAGGAACATGTATAAGTTATGGAGAAAGCAATAGCAACAAACTAAACGATCATCGTGCTAATCTAACAGATGGGTCAAGTCAATCACATCATTCTCTAATGATGTGATCCCCTTAATCAAATGACAACTCATGTCTATGGTTAGGAAACATAACTGTCGGTGTCAAAACCGGCGGATCTCGGGTAGGGGGTCCCGAACTGTGCGTCTAGGCCGGATGGTAACAGGAGGCAAGGGACACGAAGTTTTACCCAGGTTCGGGCCCTCTCGATGGAGGTAAAACCCTACGTCCTGCTTGACTAATATTGATGATATGGGTAGTACAAGAGTAGATCTACCACGAGATCGGAGAGGCTAAACCCTAGAAGCTAGCCTATGGTATGATTGTTGTTCTGTATGTTGTCCTACGGACTAAAACCCTCCGGTTTATATAGACACCGGAGAGGGTTAGGGTTACACAAAGTCGGTTACAATGGTAGGAGATCTACATATCCGTATCGCCAAGCTTGCCTTCCACGCCAAGGAAAGTCCCTTCCGGACACGGGACGAAGTCTTCAATCTTGTATCTTCATAGTCCGGGAGTCTGACCGAAGGTATAGTCCGGCTATCCGAACACCCCCTAATCCATGACTCCCTCAGTAGCCCCTGAACCAGGCTTCAATGACGACGAGTCCGGCACGCAGATTGTCTTCGGCATTGCAAGGCGGGTTCCTCCTCCAAATACTTCATAGAAGACTTTGAACACAAAGATAGTGTCCGACTCTGCAAAATAAGTTTCCACATATTGCCATAGAGAGAATAATATTTACACAAATCTAATCTACTGACGTATTCCATAGTGTGACACACCACGACCAAGCCTTTATCCGAGTCGTTTCATTATCCCACCTCAGCGCGTCATGCGAGGCGGTTTCCTTGGCACGTCTTA
>NW_024113383.1:0-9449 GCF_003073215.2 Triticum urartu | reverse complement strand
AAGAAGAGAGAACCCAACATGCGACACGGTCCCAATCACCCCCAACTGGGCACCACTACTGATCATCGGGAAAGGAAACATAGTATCGTTGAGAGTCTTCGTCGAACTCCCACTTGAGCTCATACGCGTCTCCTGGAGCGGAATCATCAGGCCCTGCATCTGGTGTAATAGTAATCTGTGAGCCACAGGGACTCAGCAATCTCGCACCCTCGCGATCAAGACTATTTAAGCTTATAGGTATGGCAAGGTAAAATATGAGTGGAGCTGCAGCAAGCGACTAGCAAGTATGGTGGCTAACTTATTCGCAAAGGAGAGCGAGAAGAGGAGGCAAAGCGCGAGCGAGAAACTAGAGAGCAACCTGCGCAAACATTACTCCAACACCGTGTCCACTTCCCGGACTCCGCCGAGAAGAGGCCATCACGGTAACACACTCAGTTGATTCATTTTAATTAATTAAGGTTCAAGTTATCTACAACCGGACATTAACAAATTCCCATCTGCCCATAACCGCGGGCACGGCTTTCGAAAGTTCAAATCCCTGCAGGGGAGTCCCAACTTAGCCCATGACAAGCTCTCACGGTCAACGAAGGAATAGACCTCCTCCCAAGACGTTCCGATCAGACTCGGTATCTCGTACTCAAGACACTTCGACAGGTTAAAACAAGACCAGCAACACCGCCCGAATGTGCCGACAAATCCCGATAGGAGCTGCACATATCTCGTTCTCAGGGCACACTCAGATGAGCCAGACGTCGGGTAGGCCAGCCCAGAGTTGCCCCTGGTAGCCCCGGACATCGCTCGGTTGGACCAACACTCAGAGGAGCACTGGCCCGGGGGGGTTAAAATAAGATGACCCTTGAGTCTGCAGAACCCAAGGGAAAGAAAAGGCTAGGTGGCAAATGGTAAAACCAAGGTTGGGCATTGCTGGAAGCTTTAATCAAGGCGAAATAAGGGGTTCCCATTATAACCCAACCGCGTAAGGAACGCAAAATCCGGGAACATAACACCGATATGACGGAAACTAGGGCGGCAAGAGTGGAACAAAACACTAGGCGAGAGGCCGAGCCTTCCACCCTTTACCAAGTATATAGATGCATTAAGATAACATAGCAATATAATGATATCCCAACAAGTAAATAAAAATGTTCCAACAAGGAACGGCCTCAATCTTCACCTGCAACTAGCAACGCTATAAGAGGGGCTGAGCAAAGCGGTAACATAGCCAATCAATGGTTTGCTAGGACAATGGTGGGTTAGAGGTTTGACATGGCAATTTGGGAGGCTTGCAAGCAAGTGGTAGGCATCGTAGCATTGGCATAGCAAAAGAGCGAGCAAACTAGCATAGCAAAGATAGTAGTGATTTCGAGGGTATGATCATCTTGCCTGCACAGTTGTCAGAGTTGACTGGATCCTCGAAAGCAAACTCAACGGGCTCCTCGTTAGCGAACTCGTCTCCCGGCTCTACCCAAACAAGACAAACAAGCAACAAGGATACAATCAACCACGTGCAAACTCAATCAACACGATGCAAAGATGATATGCTATGCGGGATGCGATGCGGGATGCAAAATGCAAGATATGACAGGAAATGCATGAACCTGGCCTCAACTTGGAATTCCAAGGTGCCACTGGAAAGATGAGATGAAATCGCTTGAAAACGATATAAAGAACGCCGGAATCGGAGTTACGGTTTGGAAATGGCAAGCGATTCAAAAATGACACCGGTCTGCGATTTACAGCAAGTAGGCATCTAAATGCAACGAGATGAACATGCTACAGCACCCAAACATGACAACAAAATACATGGCAGGGATGCACACAAGATGCTTAACAAAAGTCTAGCACTGAGCTACGGCCAATTCATCCATTAACAGGTTCAAACAAGCATGGCAAAAACGCAAATGGTAAACAGATCTCAGACTTTAGTGAAATTAACACTTGTCTGGAATTTCAGATCATATAGCCCTCTTTGGAGCAACAAAACAACATGCTACAGGACCTGAACATGACAAAGAAAGACATGGCATGGAGCTACTCAACAAGCTTAACAAAAGTCCCTTAGTGACCTTGAGCCAAAAGGGATCACAAAATATACTAACAAGCACACGAACATAGCAAAAACATAATCAGTTTTCAGACTTAGTGAAAACTGGGACATGCTGAAAATAACTCACGAAGGCATGTTTACGAGCTCGATGCACTCACCACGGTGCAAGTCATGGCAAGACAAGCATACACCTAAGAAGGCACAAAATACAAGCTAGACATGGCAAGAACAATACATAGCATGCACGGATCAACTACAATAACATCGGCAAAATCGCAAACAAGTTGACGATCTGCCCAGATTCACCGAAGCAAAAGTAGAGCTCGATTGACTCAAGCTAGGGTGCTCCATAATTGCAAACAAAGACATGGATGGATAGAGCACTACAAGATTAACAAAACTCCTTACTGATCATCCTCAAAAGAGGCACGGATCACTAGGAAACAACAAGAACATATGGCATCATGAACTAAACAATCCCAGGACTTAGTGAAATACTAAGTCCCTGAAAACAGAATTAGCAAGTGCACCACTTTGCAAGCTTGCACAAGTCACCACACACATCCTAAAAATACATGGGTTGCACCTCTGATAGATGACAAAACCCTTAACAAAACATATGAAGAACTCACGGGCATAGCATGCACACATTAATCATGGCAAAAATGACAAAAGTGCTAAACGGAGTAACAGATCTGACAATTAACTCAAGTAGCCCTCTTCTAACAGCATTTCGGGCATCAAGATGAGCTCAAATGAAAATGATGCAATGGAATGAAATGATGTACTCTCTGAGATGAACATTTTGATATGCTATATGCCCAAATCGGAGCTACGGATGCAAAGTTACGGGGCCCCGAACAGAGGCACTTGGATCTGCAGATTTCAGGACTTAGGAAAAAAATGACCTAGATCTAGGGTTACTGTAGCTGCGAACCGGATCGGATCTCGCGCACTGTTCACCGGCGGATCCGGCGCTCGCCGGCGGGCTGGCGTGGAGGAGGCGGCCGGGGTGGTCGCCGGCGGCGGGCGGCGCGGCCGGGAGGCGGCGGCGGGCGGCGGGGCCAGGAGGCGGCGGCGGGCGGCGCGGCCGGCTCGGCCTGGGGCGGCGCGGCGGGCTCGGCCGGCGATGGCGGCGCGGCGAGCTCGGCCGGCGAGGGCGAGCTGCGGCGGCGCGGGAGGGGCGGCGCCGGGCTGGAGGAGGGAGGCGGCGCGGGGCGGCCCGGGAGGTGGCGCGTCCCGTTGGGCGGCGGTGGCGGCGGACGTTGTCCGGCTCCGCCCGGACACGTCCGGAGCGGCGGATCTGGGAATTTTTAGGGTTAGGGGGGAGAGGAACCGCGAATTTGGAATAGGGGGTGTATATATAGGCATAGAGGGAGCTAGGAGAGTCCAAATGAGGTGCGGTTTTCGGCCACGCGATCGTGATCGAACGCTCTAGATGAGAGAGTTTGGTGGGTTTTGGGCCAACATGGAGGGGTGTTGGGCTGCAACACACACGAGGCCTTTTCGGTCCCTCGGTTAACCGTTGGAGTATCAAACGAAGTCCAAATGGTACGAAACTTGACAGGCGGTCTACCGGTAGTAAACCAAGGCCGCTTGGCAAGTCTCGGTCCAATCCGGAAATGTTTAATCCCCACACACGAAAGAAAGCTAGAAATGACCACCGGAGGAGAACGAAGCGCCGGAATGCAAAACGGACAACGGAAAATGCTCGAATGCATGAGACGAACACGTATGCAAATGCAATGCACATGATGACATGATATGAGATGCATGACAAAGACAACAACACACGGAGACAAAGACCCGAACCCGAGAAAATAAATATAACTTAACGCCGGAAACGGCAAGAGTTGGAGTACAAATAGGGAAAGTTACATCCGGGGTGTTACAACACTCCACCACTACGAAAGGATCTCGTCCCGAGATCTAGGACTGAAAGAACGCCGGGTACTCAGAACGGAGGTGATCCTCGCGTTCCCAGGTAGCTTCACGGTCGGAATGGTGTGACCACTTGACTTTGAGAAATTTGATTGACTTGTTGCGAGTCTTGCATTCAGTCTCTTCAAGAATAGCAACTGGGTGCTCACGATAAGAGAGATCTTCTTGGAGCTCAATGTCCTCGAAGTTGACGGTGCGGTCAGGAGTCTTGAAGCACTTTCGAAGCTGAGAGACATGGAACACGTCATGAACATTTGCAAAGTTTGAAGGAAGCTCGAGTTGATAGGCGAGGTCGCCTCTCTTGCTGACAATCTTGAAAGGTCCCACGTATCTAGGGGCAAGCTTCCCTTTGATACCGAAGCGACGAGTACCTTTCATAGGAGAGACACGGAGGTAAACATGATCTCCGATCTCGAAAGCCAAATCACGGTGCTTACTATCATAGTAGCTCTTCTGGCGGGATTGGGCTGCTTTGAGGTTATCACGAATGACTTTGCACATTTCTTCTGCTCTGTGATTAAGTCATTACCCAAAAGCTGACGTTCACCGGTTTCAGACCAGTTGAGAGGGGTACGGCACTTCCTGCCATACAGAATTTCAAATGGGGCCTTGCCCGAACTTGCTTGAAAACTGTTGTTGTAGGAGAATTCAGCATAAGGAAGACAATCCTCCCACTTCATGCCGAAGGAGATCACACAAGCCCTGAGCATATCTTCAAGAATCTGGTTGACACGCTCGACTTGACCGCTTGTTTGAGGATGGAAAGCTGTGCTGAAGCGGATGTTGGTGCCCATGGCCTTCTGAAAAGAATCCCAAAACTTCGAGGTAAAGATGCTGCCACGGTCTGAAGAGATCACTTGAGGAATACCGTGCAGAGAGACAATGCGAGAGGTATAGAGTTCCGCCAATTGAGCTGCAGTGATCGACTCTTTGATAGGCAGAAAGTGAGCCACTTTGGTGAGTTTGTCGATGACAACAAATATAGCATCATTGCCACGCTTGGACTTTGGAAACCCAGTCACGAAGTCCATTTCAATGTGGTCAAACTTCCATTCTGGAATGGCAAGAGGTTGGAGGAGACCTGCTGGCCTTTGGTGTTCTGCCTTCACTCTTCTGCAGACATCACATTCATTCACGAATTGAGCGATCTCGCGCTTCATTCGAGTCCACCAATAAGCTTGCTTGAGGTCCTGATACATCTTCGTGCTCCCAGGGTGGATGGAGAGGAGAGAATTGTGAGCCTCGTTCATGATCACTTTAGGAGGTCACCTTTGGGTACAACAATACGATCCTCGAAGAAGAGAGTGTCCTTGTCATCAAGGCGGTAGCACTTGTACTTGGACTGACTCTTGGCAATCCCAATCTTCACCTTTTTCACCATAGCATCAAGAAGCTGGGCTTGGCGAATCTGGTCTTCTAAGGTAGGAGAGACTTGAAGGTTGGCGAGGAAACCTTGAGGAACAACTTGCAGATTAAGTTTGCGGAAAGCTTCACAAAGCTCGGGTTGATAAGGCTTGAGAATCAGACTGTTGCAGTAAGCTTTCCTGCTCAAAGCGTCAGCAATCACATTGGCCTTGCCTGGAGTATACTCAATACTCGGATTATACTCTTGAATCATTTCGACCCATCGAGTTTGCCTGAGGTTGAGATTAGGCTGAGTGAAGATGTACTTGAGACTCTTGTGATCAGTGAAAATGTCCACTTTTCTTCCCAATAGAAGATGTCTCCAAGTCAAAAGAGCATGCACAACTGCCGCCAACTCGAGATCATGAGTGGGGTAGTTCTTCTCATTAGGCTTCAACTGGCGAGATGTATAAGCAACAACTTTCTTCTCTTGCATCAATACTGCGCCAAGACCTTGGAGAGAGGCATCACAAAAGACCTCGTACGGCTTGGATTCATCAGGTGGAGTCAGAACTGGAGCAGTGATCAACTTCTCTTTCAAAGTGTTGAAAGCAATATCACACTCCGGAGACCAAACGTACTTGACGTGCTTCTGAAGAAGATTTGAGAGAGGCTTCGCGATCTTGGAAAAGTTTTCAACGAATCTTCGGCAATAGCTTGCGAGACCGAGAAAACTGCGGAGTTGCTTCACGTTCTGAGGAGGTTCCCAATTCACAATTGCAGACACCTTCTCAGGATTCACGGCAATGCCCTTGGCAGAGATGATATGACCAAGATAAAGAACCTCATCGAGCCAAAATTCACACTTGGAGAACTTGGCGTAGAACTGATGTCTCTGAGCTTATCAAGAACCAAACGCAAATGCTTGGCATGATCTTCCTTGTTCTTGGAGAAAACCAGAATGTCGTCGAGATAGACCAAAACGAAGTCATTGGTGTAGGCGTTGAAGATGAAGTTCATCATGCGAGAGAACGTCGGAGGAGCGTTGGCGAGGCCAAAAGACATGACAGTGTATTCATATGAACCAAAGCTTGTTCTGAATGCTGTCTTGGGAATATCTTCTTCACGAATGCGAATCTGGTGATAACCCATACGGAGATCAAGCTTGGAGAATACTTGGGCACCTTTGAGTTGTTCGAACAGCTCATTGATGTTGGGAAGTGGGTATTTGTTCTTGATGGTCTTCTTGTTCACTGGAACGGTAATCAACACAAAGTCGGTCAACAAGCAGAGGCTTCCAAAGCCAAAGAGGAGCTGACCAATGCCCTGGCAGCTATGGAGAAGTTGAAAGAGACTTTCAACAAGGAGCGTATTGACTGGGAAACAGAAAAGGCCGGTGGAAAGCCGAGGACGCAGAAGCAGCCCTGAAGCTAGTGGTAGACGAACTGACTGGCTTGAAGCGGCAGATTGATGCCATGACGTCCGCTGTGTTTGGTAAGTACCTCCGCATGCCGTTTGTCTAGTTCATAAGATCTTATCATTGACCGGTTTACTGATACTAAACCGTGACAGGCACCACCGTGCTCATCTGGGCTCTGACATGCGGATGAAGCTTAAAGCAGCGTACACCTTAATGGAACAGCTATATTCTGGATCCTAGCGTGCGATTTGCACTGCAGCATATAACAAGCCAGCGCCATCGTTGATAAAGGAAACACTTGAGAAGTTGGCCATGCTACCTACCCGGATCACCAAACTGAAGAGATCAGCCGCAAGATCAGGAGCGCTAACCGTGATAATCCAGGCCAAGGCATGGATTCCGGATCTTGAACCGATAGATATCATCAAAGGATATCCTGGCGTGAAAGAGGACGGCTCAGACTTCAATAATGATGATCTGCGAAGGCTGACAAAGGAGATGCGGCCAATAGCAAGCAAACTGGCGGAGGACACCAATTTATCTCACTTCCAACCGGTTTACGATGCTGATGGAAAGAGACAGCCTGCTGTGATCCATGATGTTGAAGAGCTTGTGCCTCCAATCTGTAAGCATACTTACGCTCCTGACATTGACCCCTCCAGCCTTATCCATGAAGAGGCCATGTTTCAAGCTTTAACCGAAATCGATTGGTCAATGGTTGATTTCTAGCATCTGGGGAGGGATGAAGAGGAGGTGACTGTACAAGATGACCCTCAATCGTCAAGCCGTCCCGATGAAGCATCCTAAACCGACAACCGGTTTATTAGCTATAGTCTGCCACTGCTTGAAACAATTATTCAATTTGGGCCATTTTGAAGCTTCTTGTAATAGGATAGCAGAAACACCTTTATCTTCCATGCCATCGAGCATGCTTGTGTTGCTTGATATTTTGAAAACGTGTTCCACTTTTGGGATATGTTTATGCATGGTCCATTATACTTTGTGTTCCTGCATATAAGAACTTGAAAGCGTCCTAGTGGTTTACCACTAGACGGGTCATGATGCCCAAAAGATATACATAACTTGGATGGATAACCAAGATTTATATTAACCAGATAAAATAAATAATATTTGTGACATACCTCGTTGGCTGACCAACTGCTTGTATGGTAAAGGTGAAAAACACCAATCCAGAGTGTTGATAACTTCTTACCCTCTTGCTGGTTCATATTAAACCACACTGGGCTAGAAAAGCCATTTATTTGTTCGTATAATACTGGTGATATCTAGTCAAAACCAGACCAGAGCAGTACGCTACCGGTTTAAAAGCTGATCATGTACTGACAACTAAGCGCTGAAAGTCATGCCGGGTTGTAACGAACATCGGTTTATCATAAAATACTCATAAATCCTTTATCATAAAAAACAGCAAATACAAGAAATATGCAAGGCTTTTCATGGGCTGCCAGGCCCTAAATCGAGGCTTTTCAAGGGCTGCCAGGACGCTGAGTTAAACCATTTTGCAAAGCCTTTTAAGATGGACCTCAATCTCTAACCAATCACCGTTTTAACTTTGACAAGTTTAGGGTCCAATGGGATTGATTGTCAAACGTTCGATGGGTCATACCAGGTTTACCTGGACGGAGTGGCTTACTTAAAGAGGCAGGATAACCCGGGAGTTTTAGGTGAATACACCTGGCTTCCAAGCCTGGCTAGATAGCCTATTACAAGGGTTCAAGCTCACTGTTCTTTGAGAAGCAAGGGGCCCCCAGGTAATATGTGAGCTATGCTCAGTAGTTACCTATGTTTGAATTGTGCTTAATGCAACACACTCTCTTTGGCTCCACATAATTTCCTTTTGGCTTAAAGCCTATCAAGAGGTGTAGCTATGGTGTGAAGACAACCAAGCCCCCTAGTGATATCCCTTTTTGGTTTTAAACCGATCAAGAGGTGTAGCTATGGTTCAGATACGACCAAGTCCCCTAGTGATCTTCTTTATATCCATGTGGCCGTAGAGGCCGATTTAACAAAACTCCGCTTTGTCAGTAGAAGCTCTTGTAGGCTCACACATGATGTAAAAAGAACAAGACCCCGCTTTATTCGAGGCTCCGGTTTATTATATAATATATACATTGTCAAAAATATGTACATAAGAAGAGCCTGTGGCTCAAGTATAGTAAGGCCGAAGAAGAACTATATTCCACGGCCGCTTGGTCTCCTCCTCCGATTTACGTGAGTCCTTGTGCTCTCGAACATCAATGAGGTAGTATGACCCGTTGTGCAGATTCTTGTTGACCACAAAAGGTCCTTCCCAAGGTGGGGATAACTTGTGCATATCAGTCTGATCCTGGATGAGCCGGAGCACCAGATCGCCCTCTTGAAAAGTTCTGGTCCTAACCCGACGGCTATGATAACGTCGGAGATCTTGTTGATAAATCGCCGAACGTGCTACTGCGAGATCACGCTCCTCATCCAACAGGTCCAGTGAGTCCTGACGCGCCGTCTCATTATCAGCTTCAATATAAGCTGCCGCACGGGGCGAGTCGTGACGGATGTCACTAGGAAGAACTGCCTCCGCTCCATAAACCATGAAAAAAGGCGTGTAACCCGTAGATCTGTTAGGTGTGGTGTTGATGCTCCATAACACAGAAGGAAATTCCTCCACCCAACAACCTGGTGTCCGCTTCAAAGGAACTA
>NW_024113382.1:0-40919 GCF_003073215.2 Triticum urartu | reverse complement strand
GAATTCTATAATTTTAAATTTCGGCGAAGCCCCTAGTATTCGGAAGGCCGAATTCGGGGCGCTATACACGCCTTAAGCCGGACAGGGCCGACTCTTCTCTCTAAGCGGCATAAGTCTTTAGGAACTTGAAACCTCTCGAACATCGACCAGTCTCTCGCCTTATCATGACAGTCAGTTTTAGCTTTCTCTACCGAGGTGCTTAGCCCAGCAGAACCGGGGCACAATCGCAGTAGTTCTCCCAGTGCTACCTTAGCCGATATAGCGGAACGTAAGGTACCAAAACATGAGAGCCGGGTAAACCCAACTATTGACCCAAGACATGATTCGGAGCTAATGCATATAATGCTATAAGTTCGGGGTGCCGCACTGTCGAAAGTGTTCAGACTTCTCACGCTGTATTATGGGGTATGCTTAAGCCCCTAGCGTATTGGCCGTACCAGAGTTTACGGGTGCTAGATGTCATGAATGAACATATATATATATATAGGAAGAATGCAATAATAGTCTTAATGCTATGCATTGTTTATTCAAAAAGGTGCATTAAAGCAGAATGATACAAGTAGTGCGATAAGCAAAAAGTAGGACAATTTGACATGTCCCTTCCAAGGGCAAGCTGAGGAATAGTATTAAAGCAAGTATTTCACTCGTTATCGTAATCCACCTAGGAGTTCTATGGTGTGACGTAGCTTTCTGCCTCCTTGGTTGCTGCATCATGTGTTCGGCAATCATGCTGCCGGACAGGGTTTCCAGAGATTAAAGTCCTGAAAGAGAAAAATAACAAAGCGGGAAGCCCCTAGTGTGGTTTAAGCCGCGTCTTGGAGCGTGCCGTAGTCGTGCCCCCCTTCCCACCTGTGCCCATGGTATTTTTAATGTGTAATTATGTACGCGTGTCACGAATTTCGCCGTTTGGCTGGGACCGGGGTGGGGGCCGTATTGCTATGCGAGCTCGGAACGTGCCAGGCGGTCATGTTGCCGATTACTCTGGGCGCGCTTGAAGGTGTCTGGGTCCTTAATCGCCGAACTAGTGGATTGCCTTAAGAGGCTGCTTTGCGCTTCTACTGCGAGAGCCGCAGTGTGCTCCTCCGTGCGGAGAGACCGCCCTATGTTTCCATTGACTGTGATGACCCCCCCGAGGTCCTGGCATCTTGAGATATGCATAGTGCGGTACCACATTGAATCTCGCAAATGCGGTTCGCCCGAGCAGTGCATGGTAGCCACTGCGGAACGGGACTATATCGAAGATTAACTCTTTGCTTCGGAAGTTATTCGGGGATCCGAAGACCACTTCCAGTGTGACTGAGCCTGTGCAATGGGCCTCTACACCTGGTATGACGCCTTTAAAGGTTGTTTTTGTGGGTTTGATCCTTGAGGGGTCTATACCCATTTTGCGCACCGTGTCCTGATAAAGCAGGTTCAGGCTGCTGCCGCCATCCATAAGGACTCGAGTGAGGTGAAATCCGTCAATGATTGGGTCTAGGACCAGTGCGGTGAATCCGCCATGACGGATACTAGTGGGGTGGTCCCTACAATCGAAGGTGATCAGACAGGAGGACCATGGGTTGAACTTTGGGGCGACTGGCTCCAACGCATATACGTCCCTGAGCGCACGCTTCCGCTCCCTCTTGGGGATGTGGGTTGCGTATATCATGTTCACCGTCCGCACTTGTGGGGGGAACCTCTTCTATCCTCCGGTGATCGGCTGTCGGGGCTCCTCCTCGTCATCGCTATGTGACCCCTTATCTTTGCTTTCGACATTTAACTTGCCGGCCTGCTTGAACACCCAGCAATCCCTGTTGGTGTGGTTGGCTGGCTTGTCGGGGGTGCCGTGTATTTGACACGAGCGATCGAGTATACGGTTCAGACTGGACGGGCCCAGAGTGCTTCTTTTGAATGGCTTTTTCCGCTGACCGGGTTTAGAGCCTTTGAATCCGGCATTGACTGTCGTATCCTCGGTATTGTCGCTGCTAATGCGGCGCTTATGTTTGTTGCGACGTGACCTACCGTTGCCGTCCTTGGTATCCAAAGTACCATGGTTCTTTGATATGTTATTGCTGCGAGCCAACCATCTGTCCTCTCCCGCACAAAAGCGGGTCATGAGTGTCGTGAGGGCTGCCATAGATTTCGGCTTTTCCTGGCCAAGGTGCCGGGCGAGCCATTCGTCGCGGATGTTGTGCTTAAAAGCTGCTAGGGCCTCTGCATCCGGCCAGTCGACGATTTGATTTTTCTTTGTTAGGAACCGTGTCCAGAATTGCCTGGCCGATTCCTCTGGCTGCTGAATTATGTGGCTCAAGTCATCGGTATCTGGTGGTCGCACATAAGTGCCCTGAAAGTTGTCGAGGAATGCGGCTTCCAGATCTTCCCAACAGCCAATGGACTCTGCTGGCAAGCTGTTGAGCCAATGCCGAGCTGGTCCTTTGAGTTTGAGTGGGAGGTATTTGATGGCGTGTAGGTCATCACCGCGGGCCATGTGGATGTGCAGGAGGAAATCCTCGATCCATACCGCATGATCTGTTGTGCCGTCGTATGATTCTATATTTACGGGTTTGAAACCCTCTGGGATTTGATGATCCATTACTTCGTCTGTGAAGTATAAGGGGTGTGCGGCGCCTCTGTACTGGGCTATATCATGACGCAGCTCAAATGAGTCTTGCCCGCTGTGTTCGGCCCGGCCGGACTTACTTTTACTGCATCCGGCGTGACGATTATCATCTCGCATAGTGGTGCGCCCTTGTGAGCCGTAGATCGATCTTGCATGTTTTGCTTTGTCCTCCAATACGTCTCGTAGGTCTGGCGTATTTCCCCATGCCTTTTTACTTGGATGGCGTCGGGGTGCGGGCTGAGCTTTTGGCTGGAATGCCTCTTTGTCGCGGCCACGAGGTGGTCGATCAGCTGCGTCATACGCTGGGGATGTAGGTTTCGGTGCTTCCTCCTCCAGTCGGGGTAGCAACCTACACTTTGGGTAACTCTTAGAGGGGCGTTCAAGTTTATATTCCTCGTCCGCCAGGACTTCAGTCCATCTGTCAGTTAGCAAATCTTGATCAGCTTGAAGCTGCTGCTGCTTTTTCTTAAGGCTATTTGCCGTGGCTATAAGCCGGCGCTTGAAGCGCTCTTGTTCAACGGGATCCTCTGGCACGACGAATTCGTCATCATCGAGGCTTGCCTCGCCTTCGGAGGGAGGCATGTAATTATCATCCTCCGCCTCTCCATCTGCCGCTCTCTCAGGAGGGCTGGCTTCTCCATCCTCCTGCTCTAAATCTTGCTGGAGGGGATTGTTGTTGCCTTCGGCACTGTCCGGAGTGCTATTATCTCCGGTGCCGGTATCACCGCTTTTGCCTTGGCGGGACTTAGAGCGGCGCCGCTGACGCCGACGCTTGGGTTGCTTCTTGGAGGGGTCATCCTCCGCTGTCCCGTCGCCATTGCCTTCTTTGGGTGTGTCCACCATGTATATGTCATATGATGAGGTGGATGTCCAGTGCCCTCTGGGCAGTGGTTCCTCTTCGTCTCCCGCATCGTCGTGCATACCGTCGATGTCTTTGGAGTCGAATTCGAGCATGTCGGTTAAGTCATCGACAGTGGCTACTAAGTGGGTGATGGGTGGGCGGCGAATTTCCTCGTCATCCGCATCCCAATCCTGTCGGACGTAGTTCGGCCAGGACTCTCCTGACAAGGAGAGAGACCTTAATGAGTTCGGTATGTCGCCAAAGGGCGAGTGCTGAAAAATATCCATGGAGGTAAACTCCATGATAGGCGCCCAGTCGGATTCGATAGGCACGGGCGCAGGCGGTTCGGAGTCCGTGGCCGGAGAAAGATCCGGTAGTTCGGCAACAGGCTCTTGTGAAAGGTAAGGTCGATACTCGGCTCGATCGCCGTTGAGAGTACGAACTCCATGGCGGGGTCTATCCACCCGTCCATGGATGGCGCGATTGGCTCCGAATTGAGGGTCGGAGCAGTCGCTGGTGCGATATCCTGAAAACTGTCCGACGGCAGAGCTAAATCATGCTCATCGAGGCCGTGCAGCGCACTTGCCAGGGGCTCGAATCCTTCGAAGATCAAGTCTCCGCGGATATCGGCCGTGTAGTTTAAGCTTCCAAACCTGACCTGCTGGCCAGGGGCATAACTTTCGATCTGCTCTAGATGGCCAAGTGAGTTGGCCCGCAGTGCGAAGCCGCTGAATACGAAGATCTATCCAGGGAGAAAAGTCTCACCCTGGACCGCATTGCTATCGATGATTGAAGGAGCCATCAAGCCTAATGGCGACGACACCGAGGAACTCTCAATGAAAGCACCAATATCGGTGTCAAAACCGGCGGATCTCGGGTAGGGGGTCCCGAACTATGCGTCTAAGGCGGATGGTAACAGGAGGCAGGGGACACGATGTTTTACCCAGGTTCGGGCCCTCTTGATGGAGGTAAAACCCTACATCCTCCTTGATTTATTCTTGATGATATGAGTATTACAAGAGTTGATCTACCACGAGATCGGAGAGGCTAAACCCTAGAAGCTAGCCTATGGTATGATTGTATGTTGTCCTATGGACTAAAACCCTCCGGTTTATATAGACACCGGAGGGGGCTAGGGTTACACAAGGTCAGTTACAAAGGAGGAGATATCCATATTCGTACTGCCTAGCTTGCCTTCCATGCCAAGTAGAGTCCTATCCGGACACGGGACAAAGTCTTCAATCTTGTATCTTCATAGTCCAACAGTCCGGCTAAAGGATATAGTCTGGCTGTCCGGAGACCCCCTAATCCAGGACTCCCTCACAAATGTAAAGTGATTTGGTAATACCCTCTCATGATATAGAAAATTATGTTGCATCCATGGATCAAAATGAATCCATGGAGGGTAATTGATCATGCCTAGGGACGAATTCCACGACAAAGGCATCAATGGCATGGTTGAAGAAAATGGATGATGTGCTAACCGAAGATTTTGATGTTGTGATGCACACCTTCGGCTTAATTGTTTGTTGCTTCCATCCTTCTCTTTCCTCACTTTTATTGTACTTGCTGCAATAGAAGCATGTACATCATTTTTGTTTTTAGTACTTCCTTTGGGAACCCATGCCATGTTCATCTTTCTCAGCTCTTGTGCACTAAGATTTTGTAATTCCTTCTTTTGCCAATACGATAAGCCGAGTGAGCATCTCGGCTGTGATTCTGTTTTAACCACTGGCAATTATTTTTTGGCTTTCTGCACTCTCAACTTCTTTTCTTCAGATTTGGCATTTTGACTCTCAACAATTGATTGCTTCATCTCATTGCCTTTAGTAGCCAATGTCAACACTTATATTGGCTCTTTCTCATTTGAGATCAAATCTGAAGTAGCACTTTTACGACCATCTCTTTTAACGCGGTAAACTTGTTTGACCACCTCTTTCTTCTTCCATGGGGTTCAGACCAATTCCTTATGATTGAAACATTCTTTAACATGTGATTGTTCAAATGTTGATATTTTTGGAGTTGCATAATATTTGTGAGATGGTCTAAAATAAGATAAATAATGTGCCCTTGTATCATACATGTCCCATGATGGATATGGATCCATATGAGCATAGGGATGCATCCACGACATGGGCATTGGCGGCCCAAAATAAGGATATGAATATGTTGCATTGAAATTCTCACTTTGCCAATACCGATCCTCATATTTGCGCCTAGGGGGTGATCTTGATGCGTTTGCACTACTTGGCCGATAAGCACTTTTTTTCTTCACTTGCTTTTTGATATTTAACTAGTAAATCTGTGAAAGTGATTTTTGATCTCTTACCCTTGTGCTTATTTCGGCCTTTGTTTCCTTTGGTTGTGCTTGCACCGATCTCTGAATTTGCTTGCTGCCCCCCAGTCCTTGGCGTCTTCATTGTAGCTTCGACAGAATTCTCGCCCTCAAGATTATGTTCATTATGCTCTTCAACAACTTCTCTTCTTGAAAGCTTGATCCCATCACCTGCAGTTTTTACCTTCTCTTTAAATGGATCAGCTTGAAGCAGCCGATGCATAAACCTTTCACCATCAGGACCAATTGAAATAGATTGGTCATCTCTTGGTGTTTCAACAAATTTCAATCGTCCTTTTTCAATGGCCAATTTAACTATTTGACGAAACATCTTGCAATCCTCAAAATTATGCTTGAATGAATCATGCAACTTACAATACATTCGTCCATGGATAGATGGCTTGACATTGTGATCAAGAATTCTATCCAAATATTTCTTTTATATTACTGTTGACCTCACATCAAAACTGGATAATACTGTTTACTTCATAACTAATGTTTATGGGCCAAATTCTGTTGAGGGAAAAACTAAATTTTCTAATTGGCTACTGAATGTTAATATCCAACCTATGCAATTGTGGCTCATTGTTGGAGATTTTAATTATATCAGAGGGCCTGAGAATAGGAATAGGAGGAGGCGACCACAATGATATGATGCACCTCAACAACATCATTATCAATCTTGATCTAGTTGAGATCCCACTGAAAGGCAGGCAGTTCACTTGGAGTAATATGCAGGATACTCCTCTTTTGGAAAAGCTTGATTGGATTTTCACCAGTGTTGATTGGACTAGCAAGTTCCCAAATACTCTTGCCACCCCCATGGCCAAACTTTCCTCTAATCATGTCCCCATAAATATTCAGATTGACAGCATGATCCCCAAGTGCCACATATTCAGGTTTGAGGAATTTTGGCTGGATTTTGAAGGTTTTATTGACACTGTCTCTAATTACTGGAATAATTGCATTTTCTATGCTGACTCAGCAAAGAACTTGGTGGCTAGGTTTAAGTCCATTAGAAAAGGACTGAAGATTTGGAGCAAACAACTTTCACAGCTCAATAAAACCATTGAAAACTGCTGCTTCTATGTTAAGCTCCTAGATGGCATTGAAGATCAAAGAGATCTCTTTCAACATGAGAAGAACTTCAGGAAGTTATTGTTCAAGCACACTAATAAACTTCTTGAGGCTAAAAGAAAATATTGGAGAATTAGAGCCAATATTAGATGGGCTCAGCTGGGTGATGAAAACACCAAATTTTTCCATGCTATTGCCACACATGTTTTCAGAAGTAATTATATTACTTTCCTACTCAACACTGATAACTTGATTGTTAATGATCATGAGCAGAAAGCAGCTATTTTGTGGAACTCATTCAAAAACAGGATTGGCACTGCTGGCACATCCCATATGAATTTCAACATTGATCGTCTATCCAGATCAATTAATCAAGAGGAGTTGGAACAACCTTTCTATATGAAAGAAGTGGATGATGTCATTAATTCTATGCCTAATGACAAATCCCCTGGACCTGATGGTTTTAATGGCATTTTCATGTAGAAATGCTGGCATATTATTAAAGAGAGTATCTATAAATTTCTTCAGGATTTCCAATCAGAGAGTGTGGATCTTGCTCCAGTTAATACTGCTTATATTGCCCTGATCCCTAAGAAAGAAAACCTAGAAACTCCCAATGACTTCAGGCCCATCTCCTTGGTAAGTATGCCTATCAAAATCCTTACTAAGCTACTTGCAAACAAAGTCCAAAAATGCATCATTCTTGTGATAAGCAAGAATCAATATGGTTTCATCAAAACCAGGAATATTCAGGATTGTCTTGCACGGTATTTTGAGTACATCCATATGTGCCACAAATCTAAGAAAGAAATTGTCATTTTCAAAGTGGACTTTGAGAAAGCATTTGACAAAATCAACTATGGGGGCATCCTTTTCATGCTCAAACACCTGGGGTTTGGAGACAGATGGATTAGATGGATCAATAATATCCTACAGACTGCCGCTGCTTCTGTAATTTTAAATGGTGTACCTGGGAAGAAAATCAAATGCAAATGTGGAGTAATACAAGGGGACCCTCTCTCCCCTCTTTTATTTGTTATTGCTGCTGAATTGCTATAGATACTGATTAACCAAGCTTGGCACAATGGCCACATCAATACTCCCATTGAGCAACCTGCTTCCATGTGATACCCTATTGTCCAATATGTTTATGAAACCTTAATTATTATGCCAGCTGTGCCTCATCAGATTTCACATGTTATGGAGACTTTAAAGACATTTTCAGATTTCATTGGCCTCGAGGTGAATTTCCAAAAATCCTCTCTTGTACCCATTAACATCTCTGATGAAAAAGCCACCCAACTTGCCAATATTTTGGGCTGTAAAAAAGAAAGCATGCCTTTCACTTATCTGGGGCTGCCAATGGGGTCCACCAGACCAAGAGTTGATGAGTTTATGCCAATGGTATCTAGATTGG
Organism: Triticum urartu; assembly: GCF_003073215.2. NCBI lineage: Eukaryota > Viridiplantae > Streptophyta > Magnoliopsida > Poales > Poaceae > Triticum > Triticum urartu. Next base: position 32,650 of record NW_024113382.1, on the reverse strand, counting down.
ATAAAAGGTTATCTGGGATTGCAACAATGATGTCATATTCAGGTAGACTCACTCACCTCAAGGCTATCATCACTGCACTACCTATATTTGCCATGTGTTGTATCAGGGTGCCCTTCACCATCTTGGATCATTTTGAAAAATCTGGCAGAAGTTTTCTTTGTTATGGTAAGGACATCAATAAATTTGGCAAATGCCTTGTCAAATGGGAACAAGTCTGCTTACCCAAGGATGCTGGTGGTCTTGGTGTACTAGATCTTAGAGCACACAACAAAGCACTCTTGACTAAATTCCTACACAAGTTCTTCAATAAAATGGATATCCCATGGGTGTAGCTTATTGGAACAAATACTATGGAAATGTGAGGTACCACAATTCCCAACTAGGCTTGGCTCATTCTGGTGGAGAGATTGCCGCTCTATTCTTGACAAATACAAAGACCTCACAACTTGTATTGCTGGTATTGGTGACACCATTTCTTTATGGCACGACAAATGGAATGACAACCCACTGAAAGACATCTTCCCACACATGTACTCCTATGCCATAAACAAAGACATCTCTCTCTAGAAGGCTTGCATTGAAACTGAGAATGACTTCTATAGCATGTCCCACCTACCTATGTCTTCTGTGGCTGTTCAACAGAGCACTGAGCTCATGGCCCTCATTAATGGTGTGATGAGTAACAGTGAACCTGACATCTGGAAGTTTAAATGGGCCTCTGGACATTACAATGCTAAGAAGGTCTACCTTGAATATTTGGGATGCCCTAAGAAAGCTCCCCAACCTTTCCAATGGATTTGGAAGTCTGGTTGCCTTCCTAAACAAAAATTCTTTTTCTGGCTCCTTCTTCTGGACAGATTAAATACCATAGATCTTCTCACCAGGAAAAAATTCTACATTAAGAGCTCCATATGTGTTTTATGTGATGATGAGCCTAATGAATACATGAAACATCTCTTCTTCTCATGTGATTTTAGCCAAAACTTTTGGTTATCACTTGGCTTTGAATGGAACACTGATTTAAACTACAATGATATGCTTATTGAAACCAGAAACATAACTCAGATTCAGCCCTTTAAAGAATGCCTAATTGCTGGTTGTTGGACAATCTGGAAACATAGAAACATCATCATTTTTTATAACAAGGAAAGGGACTTGAGCTACTATATTTCCTGCTTCAAGGATCATTTTGGCACCATCATGAAAAGAGTCAAACCTAGTTTAAAGGAGGGAATGCAAAGCTAGTTGGACTATTTGTAAACATTACTTTTTTATGCTCCCCTCCCTTGTTGTAATCCATCTGTGTATAACACCCCCCCATATTAATGAAAAATAGAGTTACAGTAGGGTTTTTACCCTACTGTGTTTGCTAAAAAAACTCAAATATTTGATCACACATGCTTAAATTGAAGGTAAAATTTTTATTTTCTAGCTGATCTTGTTGTGAGAACGGCTTTATAGGTAAGCAAACGAATGGTTCAGATTTCGAATCTCCCCATTCAGCTATGCATTTTCTTTTACATTCTTTTTCCGATGTTATTGGATAAGATATTATACTAGCATCGGTTTTGTCAAAAGAATATACTCTTGGCTTTAAATTTCTGAAACGAAAATAGTTAGAACATACATGCCTCAATTGAGACCAAGTGTAAGCCAAGTAAGAAACAAACAAAGCTATCCACTTAGATAAAAGTTTTAAGTAAAGCAATGGGGAAGCCTTTGGCTGCAAACATTTTTCGCTATCGGTCTTTCTGAATGGTGCAATGTGTTGACCGATATGCTTTGTGACAATCTGATTGCTAACAAATAAATTACCCTTCTTCATTGGTCTCTCAATATTTCTTATGAAGATTTTTCTAATATATGCATCAACAACTAAGTCATGACCAAATCTGAAAACAGGTAAATTAATTGCTAGACATACCTCTTCAAATATATTGGGAGAGCATGATGGTGGCGTGACTTGAATAATATCTTGCTCCGCCTTCAGATAGCTCCCCAACGCCTTGTCATCATCTTTTTCTTGATTTTGTGCATCATTAGTTTGAAGATATTTGTCCACCAAACTTTCTTCGGCTACTTGTTCTTGTTCTTGAAGCTCGTCAATTTCTATGGAACGAAACTCATAGGGAAGGAAGTAGGTTCCATTAACTTCGGAAAAATCAAGTATGGTTGTCTTGCTATACTTTCCATGCTCTTTCTCAACAATGTTTGCCTCTTTGGATTTGAAGGATTCAGAATATATACTACTTGATTCGGCTTTTTCAACCGAAGCACTTTTAGTTTCCAAATCATCATTCTTTTCACTGGTTATATTAATTGGCAAGGCTTATTTTCTTTGAGCTAATTCCCTATCAATTCTCTCTTGGTGAAGTACTTGCACTCTATCGCGCAAAGCTTTAACTCCCCTCTCAATTTCAGCCCGCCCTAGATTAGTTTGCCCCCCCAATGCTTTTATGATATTTCGGCAATGAAGTGTTAGTGTTGCGGAAACTTTGCAATTGTGTAGGGGGTGTATAATATGCTATGGTAATAGGTGGAGGTGTATGCACTGCTGTACAACCATATGCTCTCTCACCAATACTACCAATTGATGAAGTTTCATCTTCCTGCTAAACTCTAGCCTTTATTGCAGCATAATAAGAAAACACCCCCTTTTCACATTGTTCAAGGCAAAGAGCACTATTCTCTTGTTCTGTTTCAAGCTCTTTTTTAATGCAACCACAACCGCTTCTGGAAGGGATTGCTCCGCAATACTTTCAGATTCTTTCGGCAATGATTCCTGAGTGTTGCCGAAATTCCTGAATTGCGTAGAGTATGCATTATATGCTACAGTATTTGATGACGGCACATGTGTTCCTGTAAATTTTTCACTTATTAGGTTATGACCATGAAGATGCGGGGCCGAATTATGAACATCTACAATTGCATATGGTGCTGAAATATTACTAACATGAGGTGTACCATATGATGGTTGAGAGTAACTGGCCGAATAGCTAGTAGTAGCATGGCCAATTCTCTCATCCATCGATAAGGTTGGATTCACATATTGCAAATTAGTTGCCGATGAATAAAAAGGTGAAACACTTTCTTGTATGCTATTGGAAATTTTAACATGAGGTGTTTCAAATTGATTAACCAAACCCATCATATTGTTCATCGGTATATGTATTTGTGGGGTTGCTGATGCATGAGAGTTTGGATACATATATTGTACGTTGCTAAAATCATAAGAATTTGAAGCATCAAGATTGTTTTGCATCGGCCCTTGCGTAATTAGATGCATGATTGATAAAACTAGGGCTAGCCGATACATTATGCTCATTAGGTGATCCAGCAACAACATATAGATGATTTGCATCTACAAAGAGGAATTGGGTATTCATATTACCTTTGTAGATTGCAGCAACTTGATGACGATCTCTTCGTGGCAAAAACGGGCTGGAGACCGTTCAAAGCTTCGTCCCCAGCGGAGTCGCCAAAAAGTGTGTTCGCACACGAACACGTCACCATGTACCCTCGGCGCCGGGGGTGATGTATGCAAGACAATCTGGCAAGCGCTTTTGTAGACCCGAAACCCCACACGCCCGGGAGGGACCCCGTCAGGGCGCGCGGCGGCTATGGGTTCGCCGCCCCGCAAAAGAAGAACAGACGAAGAACGAGAAAGAAGAAGAACAAGGGAGAAGGAAAAGTAAAGGTAAAAGATGTAGATAGATTTGTTCGATTGTGTGTTGTTGTTCAATCGGCCGTCACCTCTTGTCTATATAAGAGGCGGATGAACTTCCCGTAAAAAAAGGACTTGCCTTGCCGTCCAAATCATCAAAATCTAACCAAATTCGGACTTCTCACGACCTTCGGCCCGGATGTCCGGCTTTAGGCCCGGATGATCCGGCCAAGCCTAGATTTCTGACAACAGTGCACTAATTGGGCTGTAACTTTTTCATACGAACTCGGATTAAAATGATTGTTATATCAAACTCAACCGTTTCGACGAGACGCACAACTTTTCCGTTGAACACTTTTCGATTTGAGGTCATATTGAGGGTGTTTCGGTCCGTTTTCTAAAATCTGCAGCAGAAAAACATGTCCGGACGTCCGGACGATTGCCCGGATTGTCCGGCCTTTACCCGGATCATCCGGGACTGGACCCAGATCATCCGGCTTCACCACAAAACTTCTTTGGTTTTGGTGTTTCAATTTCCCGGATGGGCCGGGGTCCCCCGGCCCGAATGATCCGGCCAAACATTACTGCAGTGCACGGTTTAGTCTGTAACTTTTGCATATGACCTTGGATGGGGACGATTTTTATATCAAAATCGTCCGTTTCAACGAGACGAAGAACTTTGCTGTTGAAGACTTTATCATCCGAGGTCATCTTAATTATGTTTCATGCTATTTTATAATCTGATGTCAACACGGGTATCTCCGAAATTGTCATATCTTTTGCACTTGAGCTCCGTTTTGGTCCATCTTCATATTTATTTCGATCATCTTGAAGAGGGCCATCAAATGGTGACATGAACTCATAATTTTAATGTCATCCCATTATAGACTCAAGTCACTCTTTGCAATTATGCCATTTTTGAGCGTCAACAAGTAGTAGGATGACAAAGATGTGGTTCAGCAACTTGTGCTACAAAGGGTGTGTTCCCTGTCATAATGTGTTCATCAACCTTATGTCCTCACCTATTGGGTAGCCGATTCATGCATATCTTCAAAATCACTGAGGATAGTTCAACTAGTGCGGATTTTACCTGCAATTTCTTTATCTGGGTCAAGGTGAAACTTTGAGATGCATAAGTTGAAGCCAGAGATGACAACTTCAAAGAACCTAGCTCGATCTAAATTTCAAGTTCTGTCATGGACTTTTGCCCCTCGCTTGTCCTTGTTTGTTCGATCTGACATACTTATTTGTTCAATGCATCAACAAAGTCCGGTGGTTCGCTAAAAGCATAATGTAAGCCCCATGTCTACAAAATTATTTCTGAAGTGATCATTTTTGCTGCTAAAATTTCTCAAACAGATGCGGTCCCAAAATTCGTAGAGAAAAATGGATGGCAACATATGGCGTCCTGAATTTGGACTAGAAGTTAACTAATGTGAACAGTTAATATTATAGTACCATAGATCCCCTATCACTATAACATTTTCATCCAGTTTGTAGTACTATGAATGCCCTGTTCTTTTTCTTTTTCTTTCCAGTATTTCATTCGTGTTAATGATGATTGCTGCAGGGCTGGGAGATGGTGCTCCACATTATTATCCCACACGTGTGCCAACTAATTAGCTGCGCTGCTGCTCTCTCTACTGATATTCTTGTCGATCTTAGGGCTTACATATGAAGGTGCAGTGGAATTTTTGTCATATAAACATTAGACACCGACACAAGGAAATCTGATCTCTTAATTTTGCCCAACTTAATTATTAGTTTTCCGTGTGAACAAAATAAAATACATTTCCAGGTTAATTGCCAAGCTATTACAACATTCACCTTAAAGCCTAGAAAGTACTCCTAACTACACATTACGAACTCATCAAATTAACTAAAGTGGACATCATATTTGTGCGACGAAATTAAACCTTTTGATTGCACAATCAGCAGCCAGCTATCTCTAAACCTCCAAGAAATGATGGGTTTGTACAAGGACCTGCCATGCGCCAACGTTGCATGGGCCGCTAAGCTCCAATCGCATCTTCTGGTTACCAGCGCAAAGATCACAGTCGGACCCATGTTTAGAGATCTTTGCTACTGGTGCATTTTGTATCATACAATACATTCGCCCATCTCCCTCTTACTATTCGCTGAACAGCCGCTGTGTGTGTAGTGTACCAAAGGAAGGGTAAAGGAAAAAGGGAGAGGAGAGAAGAGAAAGATCACAAGCTAGTTCGCCAGCTGGTGCATGGGCCAGGTCTGCTCGTGCGCTGCCGCCCCCGTCCATGCATGCATGCATGCATGCGCCCATCACTAGCTACACCAGCGTTTTCTTTATGATTCATTCGATCTCGCCAGCTGCTTGCTTGCTCGCTCGATCCTTCCTATATAGTACTGCAGCCTCTGCCATAGCAGGAGAGAGAGAGGAGGAGGAGGAGCAGAGAGGGGAGAGTGAGGATGGCATCGGAGAAGGTGGAGACGATCGTGGCGGGGAACTACGTGGAGATGGAGAGAGAAGGGGGCGACGGCGAGCATCAGGCAGGGGCCGGGGTAGACGGCGGAGAGGGCGGCGGCGCGGCGCCGTCGGGGAGGAGCAAGCTGGTGTCGAGCCTCTTCTGGCACGGCGGCTCGGCCTACGACGCGTGGTTCAGCTGCTCCTCCAACCAGGTGGCGCAGGTGCTGCTGACGCTGCCCTACTCCTTCTCCCAGCTCGGGATGGCGAGCGGCATCGCGCTGCAGCTCTTCTACGGGCTCATGGGGAGCTGGACGGCGTACCTCATCAGCGTGCTGTACGTGGAGTACCGGACGCGCAAGGAGCGGGACAAGGCGGACTTCCGGGGCCACGTCATCCAGTGGTTCGAGGTCCTGGACGGCCTCCTCGGCGCGCACTGGCGCAACGCCGGCCTCTTCTTCAACTGCACCTTCCTCCTCTTCGGCTCCGTCATCCAGCTCATCGCCTGCGCCAGCAACATCTACTACATCAACGACTCCATGGACAAGCGGACGTGGACCTACATCTTCGGCGCCTGCTGCGCCACCACCGTCTTCATCCCCTCCTTCCACAACTACCGGATGTGGTCCTTCCTCGGCCTCCTCATGACCACCTACACCGCCTGGTACCTCACCGCCGCCGCCCTCGTCCACGGCAGGCTGGAGGGGGTCACCCACTCCGCGCCGACCAAGATGGTGCTCTACTTCACCGGCGCCACCAACATCCTCTACACCTTCGGAGGCCACGCTGTCACTGTGTAATCATCATCTTATTCTCTTACTTATTACGTGTAGTAATTTTGCATGTTTTTCGAGCTCCTGCTCATGGATCTTGCATTGCATGCATGACTGCACAGTGAGATCATGCACGCCATGTGGAAGCCGCAGAAGTTCAAGCTCATCTACCTCATGGCCACGCTCTACGTGCTGACGCTGACGCTGCCGTCCGCGTCCGCCATGTACTGGGCCTTCGGCGACGCCCTTCTCGACCACTCCAACGCCTTCTCCCTCCTCCCGCGCACGCCCTTCCGCGACGCCGCCGTCGTCCTCATGCTCATCCACCAGTTCATCACCTTCGGCTTCGCCTGCACGCCGCTCTACTTCGTCTGGGAGAAGGCCATCGGCGTGCACGGCGACCGCACCGGCGTCTTCCGCAGGGCGGCGGCGCGGCTCCCCGTCGTGGCGCCCATCTGGTTCCTGGCCGTCGTCTTCCCCTTCTTCGGCCCCATCAACTCCACCGTGGGGTCCCTCCTCGTCAGCTTCACCGTGTACATCATCCCCGCCGCGGCGCACATGGCCGTCTTCGCGGCGCCGGCGGCCAGGGAGGGCGCCGTGGAGCGGCCGCCGCGGGGACTCGGGGGGTGGGCCGGGATGTACGCCGCCAACTGCTTCGTGGTGGCGTGGGTGCTCGTCGTCGGCTTCGGGTTCGGCGGCTGGGCCAGCACCGTCAACTTTGTGCGCCAGGTCAACACCTTCGGACTCTTCACCAAGTGCTACCAGTGCCCTCCAAGGCACTAATTACCTAGCTTTTTAATCTTTAATCTTGATTAATCACCTACCCATATAAGTAGCAAACTGAATTTAAAAGATTATTCAACATGCCTAGTTAGTTTCTTCTTGAGAGAAGAAACTTTAGTTAATCTCTCACAAAGAAAAATCAAATCGGAGCTTGTTTTTGAATTTTGATCGTGTCCTGTTGTGTTTTGTGTGTTTGTGCGCGCCATGTTTGTAATTCTTGTAATTATCAGTTCATGAGAACTGTATGCATGTGTATATAATGTATGTATCTCAAGATCAGTGATATATCAATCTTTGTACGGGCTTCCGCTCTTTGCTTCTCCTATCTATAAGGTTCACACGCAGTTCTCCTCCATGATTCGAAAAAAAAAATCCATGTCTGATTTATACAAAGTTCACATGTAGTAGTAGTACTGATCTGCTCTTGTTTTTTGTTCTCCCTGGTTTTTAATTAGATGCAGAGCATTTTTAATATGTATAGAGTTCAGAACCCGAGAGAGGATGATCAGAGATTGTTTGGCTCAATTGTTTTTTGTGTGAGGTGTTTATTTAGCTTAATTGTTGCGAGGTTGTGATGTGGCATGCATGCATGTGCTGCTACACTACAACGGTGGAGATGATTTCTACAGATTTTGTGCCATGTCCTGTCCATATATGCATGCCAGTTTGCAGCGACCCTCCCTGATAATCAATTACTCCATTTCGGATCTTCACATACTCCTGGATACATTAGACTAATTAGAGGGTCCTACCATCTACTAGGACTAGGAGTGGTGATGATCCATCCCCTTCATAAAGCGGACATCCTATGGTGATGATGATGACGATGCATCCATCCATCCAGTTAACTGATGATACCCACAGGACAACTAAATAATTTCACCGGTCGAAGAATCACGTGTGACAATGATCACGCATTGCTTTGGTCCACCTTTAATTTGTCCCAGAAAATCAAAGCGAGCATATATCTGTTTACACGTCGCCCTATATATGGTACTCTCACTTGCAGATTCTGATAATGAAGTGAGAGACGAGGAAGAAGGGGAGAAAGATCAGCTGGAACTGACAGCATGTGTGCATTGCACGTTGGGGAAAGGTGCGAGAGGGCTGTCCTCGGCGTTGCTGGTCCATGCATGCCTTTGTTGTGAAGAAACTGTAGGGCTAGCTACCTTTGAGATCATGTGTGAGGAAAAGCAGAACAACAAGTTTTCAAACGAAAAGAAGCTAATTAAGTACTCCCTCTGTAACCTCCTTTGCAAAAAAAATGGGTACTCCCTCCGTTCCAAATTATAAGATGTTCTAACTTCTTTCTAAATCGAAATACCTGTGTATAGATGTGTTTGTAGTCCATATTAAAATATTCAAAACGCCTCATAATTTGGAACATGGGTGATATACCTGAAATCCAGTCAACACGAGCTGGGGGAGGTGCAGTTTCATGGAGACGGCTACTCAAACCAACCGGGTGATCTGAATGCAGAAATGCTGACAACTGCTAGATGACAACAGATCATGGGAGAAGGAAGGACGCAATCAACCAACCATGCGCCGCCTCCGTGTCGGTAGCGGCGGCATCGCCTTCGTGTCCACTTCCGGCGGGGTACGGACAAGGATCATTCGGCATGCACAGGCGCCAAGAGGCGAGAAGAGGACTGGACGAGATCTTCTCCATCCCAGAAGACCATCATCCTTCACCTTCTAGTCTGAACTCTTCAGGTATCAACATACATCATCTGTCATTGCAAATTTTCAAGCCTGGCAAGCTAACTAGATGATGAGATAATTTCAAGTTCTTTGTGGTATCAGCAAATCAAAAACACATGCTGTTCGTAACACTTCCCTTGTCATTTCCAGAAGTTGGCCGACAGAAAGGTCCAGCCAAATCTACTGAATCAGGAAACTACAAGATGCATAGCCCCAGATCCAGACAGCAACAAACTGGACAGCAAGATCAGGCAAACATCCATCCATGGATCCAAGAGCATGCATTATTCGGAGCTGAGAGTCTCTGACATGTCCGCGGTTCCATGGACACAAAACATTGATTATCTCAGTCATTAGCATAGCACATGATTAATAAGATTAAGCAGATGCAGCCAGCCAGAGTACAGGCCAAGCAAAGCTACAACGGTAGCCTGCCTGTAAGGACAGGGACTGTAGGGTGCCCAAGCAACAGACCCTCACGTCAAACATCAGATCTGGAGAAGCTTGATCCATCTATGGCTCCTTCACCAAGTGTGCGCGTGTGGCAATAATTGAAGGATCCAATATAGTCTACACATGCATATTTGATAAAAGGAAATGATGTGACACCAAGATTCTCAGAGGCCAGAGTGTCCAACAACAAGAGAACCAAGATTTGGAGGACTGATGGAAATGAAGCCGTGGCGTGGTGCATTTGGAAGTTTCAGGTGGAGAAGAGAAAGAAAAGATGGTGAAAGTTTTGTCACGATGCCTTGGTAGAGATTATAGAGGTAGGCAATTGAGTACATCTGCTACCTATTAATGGAGGCAAAAAAAGACACATAGAAAGGTACATTGGCGAAAAAAGGTGGAAGATAGCATTTTTTTTCCATTGTAAGTTATTTGCCACGTTTGGCCATTGTCTGTTTAGTTTCTTGTGTACTTGCATTGCTGACAATATATGAAAATAGTCCAAAGGTACAGCCTAAATACTGGGTCGAAGCCGGGGGGTGGATCTTATATTCTGATACAAGCTCCTGAGCAATGAGGGTGGAAATTATACGAGTTTACAACATTGTGACTTAACAATTCTCTAAGCCAGTAAATATTCAAAAATTCCATCTCAGAAGCAAAAACACGTACAGGTTAAATTTACATGATTGCTACTGTACCGACAAGCAAGAATTAAATCTATGTCTAATTAATGTCTAAGTAAAGCTGGAGCCCAACATTAACTCAAACATGTCATCTGGGGTGAGAAGGGTTGTACCACCAAGAATGAGCTCCACATCAGGTCTGCCGCTCTCTGAGATTGCCTTCATGACTTCCCGGACCTTGCATGAAAAACACCAAGCTTATCAAAGACAACACTGCTTTCTAACACTAACAAACAGGGATTTGGGTTATATGCTTTTTCTCAGGAAGAAGCGAGTATTCTTTAGTTTTGGTTGGTTGCGGTCTCTGGATTAGAGATCTGCAATCTGACGTATGCTTATCAAGCTGTATGAATTAAAATCTGATGTTGTGGAGATAGAGGTTCTATTGGATATTAATAAAGCAGTGTACTGATCTACACAGTTCCAATAAAACGAATTAAAATCTTGGTGTGCATCCTTAGTGTAGTTCCAGATCGATTCAATACTAATGAATATATCACAAACTATGACAGAAACAACAAACTTCATCATGACATGATAAAATAAATAAAGCCAAAAAATACGGGCCAGAACGTACCTCAAGAGTATTGATACCTCCCACAACAAAAACGATGAGACAACTTTGATCCCCAAAACTTGGTTTGGACTGCAGGCAAAACAACTGTGAGTTCGTAATTTAAACAAATGTCACAGCAAGTAAGAAAACAATCGACCAACGTACCTGTCCAAGGCCAAACCTACCCAATCCGCTTTTAAATAAACGGCCAACAGCTGATGAATGGTACTCAAGGCCAGGTATGTCAAATCTCGTCAACACAGCTAATATCAACTTATAAAGCAAGCCTTTTCTTGAGTAACTATCAGTCTCAAACCGACTCAGTGCTGCCAACCCTTCTCCAAGAGCTTGATTCCGTAATCTCATACTGGACAAGCTATGAAAGAATTTAAAGAGTTGATCTACCCTATCCCGTACTTCCAACTTAAGTTGCATGTCCCCATAAGCTTCCTCTTTTTGATGATCAGCATCATCATCATCGTCCCAGTTATCCCACTGGTCATCAAAATCATCGGTAGTGGTAGAAATAGGCTCACTAGAGTCCTTATTTCTATCACCATCTTTAGATCTACCTTTAGCTTCAAGTTCCTTCTCCAAACCATCAAGGAACCGGAACTTCACAGATGATGGCCTCTCAAGGATAGAGTCCACCACAACATCTTTCAGTGACCGTTCATCTTCCCAAGAGAACGGACCACCAGCTATCGATGTAGGAAAGTTTTCGCCAGCCAAGATATACCCAACAATCGTTAGAAGTAATATGTCCTGGAAAGTCAGAAGGCCTTGCGTAGACCCCATGGTATTACCATGTTTGTGAGATTCCACTGAAGTGCTGGTGTTGATGAAATCACGAATCTCGCTGGCAAGACTTTGAGTTGTCTCGGCTGATGTTACACTTAATATTCTCTCAGCACTTGTAAAGGCCTCCCAGCGAGTACTTTGAGGTTCCTGGAGAGCCATTTCAGCAGCCAGTGCCAACTGAATAACCCCTCTGTTTCTTACCAAGGACAGCTCGTGTTGACAGAGCATCTGCACCATAGAACGAAGCTCTGAAATAGAAGCCGTCTGTCGACCTTTAGATGGAGAGGACAGCTTCTCAAGCTGTAAAGCCTCCATAAGCCATTTCTTAATCAACACCAACCCATCTTTTGCTCCTCTGTCTAGTAATGCTTCTAAGTAGCGCACTCCAGCATAGTTGGATAGGAAAGAGCCACTTAGAGTGCCTACTTTGCCATCATGTGCTTCGTCAGAATAATCAGGTAGCCAGGTAACTTCGGAGTCAACCTCAGCAGAGTTCCAGCCAGACACAAATGCCATCATACTTTCAGACAGCACACTGGTTCTGCTCTTAGTTTCTTCCTTGCTAAAGGCTGATTCAAGAGGGACCTTTATATCTAGTGGGGAACGTTTTACAGTAGCTTGGGAATGCTTGCTGGGAGTTTGAGGATTTTTTGCCGCATAACAGGATGAAGTCCTTTCCTTGCGTGGCAACGAGGACAGCATCCTATCAAGAAATGAGTCGCCATGAAGGCAAGGAGTTAGGAGATCAATTGTACGATCTACAATCAGTAGACCAGCAGAACTCTTATTACGACCAACGTCATATAGACTTGACATATCCATCATCAACTTCCCAATGGCCCTTGATGTATCACCAAGTGAAAATATATCAAGCTTTAGGTCCATCTACACAAATTTTGTAATGGAGATCAACAAAAGGTTTCATGCTTGAAAAATAGATAAGAGCAACTACAATGCAGCATGCTGTACATGATAAAAGTCATTACCTTATTGGCCAAGTGGTACAAGAATTGAGCAGTCAAGGTTAGTCCTGGGGGGACCTCATCGCCATCAAAAGGTTTACCAGTAGATATGGAGGGTAGACCAGGGCTAAGGGAATCCTCACGGTGATTTGACAAATATGATTCAGCAATTGTACCTTCCGAAGGTAAAACAAAAGTCCTTGAGGAAATAGGAGAGAAAATCATCGGAAAGTGACACACGGTTACAGACAACCTCTTTCCTCTTGGTTCAACCTGACCTAAGTCATCATCAGAAAAATCCTTTTTTCTCGGGCTAGATTCAGAAGGGCCATAGTGCACCCCAGAACCCCACTTAGTATCACCATCTGAGGTGAAATCTCTTTCTGTGTATGGGATGTTATCTTTGTCCTTGTTCAACTTCCCACACTTCTTTAGAAGCTCCTCATGGTCCTGAATGAGTAATATCTCATACTCCCGGAAAGCATCTGGTCCGAGTGGGGAATCAACGTATGCTGAGTGACCAATCTGCAACAAATTCACCAAAGGTTCAAAAGGTTACTCACATAATTTTGCGATAACTTGAAATAGATTTAAGAAGGCTCTAAGATAATGAAGTGAATAAGAAAGATGGGCATGCATTTTGGCAAAACTAACTGTGAATTGCAGAGGAAGCAATGACGCAAAGAAGTTCTTACTGATACCCTCATATAAGGCTACTACATAAATCAGGCTAGTTTTGAAGTGGATACAGTGAGAAACACAAGGTCCGGGAAAGTATGTGACTCATGGTGACTTTATGACAAATCCAATAAGTTTTAGAACAGGGAACATGCAAGCCACTAACAAACAGAGATCAAACAGTGCAGATAGAGTAGATGCAATGCTACCAGCATGAGCAGTGACCAACATGTATTTTGATGTTTTTTTTTCAAGAAAAAGATGAACTCCTGCACCAGTATAACTATACTGTTTTGTTCAACGAAGAGAGGAATCGTGGCATTATCATTCCCTGTTCCGCGTAGGAACTGCGAATGCGGAGGGAAAGAAAACCGTAGGGGGGGTTCTAGCAGCCCATGAAAGATTAAGATCATGGATTTCTGGATCTAAATCTTGACATCTTTTCTCAGAATGGTTTCGGAAAATCATTTGAGCTGACCATGGGTCCTAGTAGATAATAGTAAATTCAAACACCATTCATCCCCTATGTAAAAACTCCTTTGTTAGTGTAACGCCCCGGACACACCCGTCGGTTACTAGCCGTTACTCCTGGCAGGATCTAGACCGGACCCACAGATCAACACTAGTCTTTCCTGCGCACTTTGTCCTCACTCGTGCGCACCTGGGACCAACTTCCAAATTGGTCACCCATCCTGAAATTGCTCCAAGCTGAGCATGCTTAACTTTGGAGTTCTTTCCGTATGGGCTCCGGGAAAAGAAGGAATTCCTTATTTCTATGAGTAGTCTATCATCCATATTAGGCCAGGATATGACATACACCCCCACTCAAAGGAACCGACATCCTCGTCGGCCCACAGAAACGTTCCCTCTTGGCACACGTCTGTGAGTCCAGTCCGGCACATGTACCATGTCGTGTGCCACGACGGGCCACAAATGTCATGCACAACATGACTGCGCACCTGACCCGCAAACATCCGTGTAACCGCGAGGGTCGGCTCTGGTACCAACATGTAAAGCCCCGGACACACCCGCTGGTTACTGGCCGTTACTCCTGGTGGGATCTAGTCTGGCCCCACAGATCAACACTAGTCTTTCCTGCACACTTTGTCCTCACTCATGCGCACCTAGGACCAACTTCCTAGTTGGACACCCATCCTTATTTCTATGAGTAGTCTATATCATCCCTATTAAGTCAGGCTATCACAGTGAGGTGACTGACGTATTAAGTCAGGCTATCACAGTGAGGTGACTGACGTATTAAGTCAGGCTATCACAGTGAGGTGACTGACTCTAAGGCCGTGAAGGATATTTCCCTGATCACCAAGATGGAGACAAGGGACGTCTTCGAGACACGAGGAAGATGCACTCAGGGAAAACCAATCCCCACGGAAGTCCGATGAAGATTGAAACATCTAGGCCATAGTTGCTGTAAATTCTTGTAAGAGTTACGTTGGAAGTTGATTTGTAAAATTAAAATTTAGTAAAATAATATAATCAGCAGTATGATCAGGCCCTTCAGAAGCAAACCAGTCATCACAATTAACATATTATTGCAGGGGTTAAGCACCTCGGAAATCGCTGTCAATACAGTACAATGTGAAACAGTTCCATGGTTGCCCAAGCAGCGTATAATATACCGATGTGCATCACTAAGAAGGCGTGATGTAATAAAGACAATCTTCCTTGCTGGATGAGCAAAACTTGAATTCCACTCAGCAGCCTGCAAACACAGATACATCAGGTGATGAGGTAAAGAACAGAACAACAAGACAGACCATTTCTTGAGTACAGAAAGTAATAAAATTTCCCTGTTTCTATAGTAAGACACAGAAAACCTTGTTAATTGCATATAAGAATACTGCATCTTTACTGTTATCGACATGGCAGATACCAGCCAGTCTGACGTGCACACCAGCACCAAATGCCAAGCTAAGGCCCAAGGCCCAACAATCAGATAACCGCAACAGTCTAGTTACAGCACAGCAAGCCAACAATGCAGCTAAAAACAATTGTGGCCATGAGGGACGTCCAGGATAGTGAGAGCTGCACTGATCGATTTGGTCGCATTTGTTAGTTTGGGAGGAGATGTAGATTGCATCATGTATGTTTGTTAGGTTCGAACTCTCTATTCTATTTAAAGATGAAGAAGTGCAGCCATTATTATCAAGAACATATACGACCTTCTTTCTTCAAAACCCTCTCGTTCATCTATGGTCAATGCCTCCTTATTCTAGCATCCTGTATCTCTTCACCCAGGCTGCAAGGCCCACCTCACAGTACTCATGACACTGGCATACCAAGGTTAGCATGCAGGTTACTAGGATTGTCATTTTCTATCCATCATAAGAAATCGGAAAAAAGAAAAGATAAATATAAATTATACAGACTCAGTATGTTGCCAGATCAATAGGCAGTACTTCAACAATTAGTTAATTACCACCCTAACTATCGCAGAAGTCCCAAAATCACTATGAACTACGACCGTCACAACTTTGGCACCCACGAGGCCATGACGGATGCTATTCAGGTGATGACAGAAGGCACCACATTTCTTTCAGTTATTTCCCCCTCTACCGACATCAGCCATGGCAATGCTGGACGACAGAGGCCTGTGTCAAGTACCCTATACGCACACGCTATCATTCCCATGATCGCAGGAGCCCGAGAGATCGAGGCACACACCAAACATGTATTGGCATCATTGATCGCAAGACCTGGCTCTACCAGCTGACTTGCATATGACTTTATGGTTAGCAAAGAAAGGGTGAGATGGATGTCAACAGAAGCAATAATAGTTGACATGGATGGCAACATGGCAAAACCATCCATAAACTCATGTTAGGGGGGTATGTGAGGGTGAGATGCATATAGAAATACATCATCGCTGAAACCTAGTGTGCATACATGTAAGTTCTGTCTTGCCTACTAACTTAATACGACAAAAATAAGTGAACTGCGATTCATAAAGTGCGTTATTCGTATGACATCTGCTGGCCATAGTCAATCTCCACAATGCAGGTACAGTGCATAAATCATCAGAAAAATAGCCCAGTAATGCTACAGGGCATTCATTAAACATTCGAGTTGCCACCAACACCACTCATAGAAACTAGAATCACTGCACCATGACCATCAATTTATAGGGAAACAGGGCAAGTTGTAGATTTCAGTAGTTGCTTGATATTAGATAGAAAGCGAGAGCAACGGAACCTTACAGCATCAAGAGGAGACGTGCTTTCCAAGCTGCACACCGCACGAGCGCCGAGCTCGAGAAGCAGAGGGAATGCTCCTATAAACTGGAACGCCTCCAGAGTGCCTGCATCTAGGTACACTAGCGCATCTGCAATCTCATCTCCAATCTGCAAAGCACCAGTAACTGAATCAATTTCTATAGTGCAAGCTGGGAAGATTATACCTATACTGTAGAATCATCATCGGGCAGTTTTCCTCAATTCTTTTGCAGATTGAGTTAATAATAAAGCAGCCTCATGTTTTACCACTCGTTTTAAGACGGATTACTTCGGTTCGGAAGCTTCAAATGTTTGTTTCTTCTTCAACAGAAAAACTGCTGGAGGCGGAAAATCCTAGGAATCCTCGTGCGCTCCATCATGGAAAATTACGCACTGATACCTTTCGAAGGATCGATAGAAGAACGAGCAAGCCAAAAAAGAGTACGGAACCAGCGAAGGGGAACTCGCGAAGTGATTCGACCTGGCGGATGGAGTCTTGGCAGGACGCGATCAGATCCACCGCTGCCATGGCGTCTCGCTCCCTAGGTCCCCAGAAGATTGCGGAACCTTCACCGCGACGCCACCGGGCGATGAGGTCGGATCGTGGGTGAGGGGCGATGCCGGAGGGGAACTGCCGACGGTGGCCGCAGGTAGAGAGCCCGGATACCCTGCCGCTCACGCCGAAGGGGGGGGGGGGGGGGGGGGGGGGGGGGGGGGGGGGGGGGGGGGGGGGGGGGGGGGGGGGGGAGGAGGAGAGATGGATACCACCTCCGGAGCTGCAGCTCGCCGGAGATGCGTCGCTGGCTGCTACACGGGAGATCAGCGGGGAGGAGACGGTGGGGGGACTCGCAGGAGGATTAGCTCCGTTTTAGTTCAGTCTTTGGTTTCACAAGCCCATGCGGATACGGCCCAGCTACAAAAGCAACATCAGTTCTCTTCTTTCTTTTTCTCCAAAGAAAATATAGTTCTTCCCAAAAGTAAATTCTAAATTTGAAATATTTAAATGATCCCTTGAATCAGTTGAGAAAATTTCAGATGATAACAACAACTATTAGTTTGTACCTTAAACTCGTCATGGTTTCATAAACTCTCAAATACGACCAAGCCTACCCCCATTAGCAAGGTATTGGTGATATCAAGTGACTTAGCTCTTCAAAGCAGGGGCGGAGGCACGTTATGGACACCGGTGTCACTGGTATCGCGTAAAATACGTATTTACCTTATACAAATTCCAGATTTTTGGGCTGGACATCAGTAACTTTTGGATCTGGACATCGGTCAGCCCAGCGACTGACAAACACAAGCGAGGCAGTCTAGCCCATCTACATAATGCTCACTCCTAAAACGATCGATTAATCCTTGGTCCTTGGATGTGCGTGTGTTGAAAAAAAAAGCTATCGATCTGATTAATCGATCTCCCAATACGGCTGTACCTTATTTGTATGTGCACCTGTTCGGTTGCTCATCCGCCCGGCTTTTGCGCCTCAACCCTCATAGCATCGCCCGTCCTCGGACCTTCTCCGTCGCGCGGCCAGCCGCTGGTCCGCCCAGTCACCTTCAAACATCTAGCCGGCCACTTGAACCCTCGCCCAGTCATGGATTGTTGAAAGTTTGAGGTACGTCTCAACTCTCAACTCAGCACTTGGTAATTGCCGATCTCTCTCAAATCTGAAATCTCAGTTGTGTGTAGGAATTACAAAAAAAATAAGTTATGTTTTTCTAATTGTATGGATAGGGTCTTAAAATTTAAAGCTATTATAATTGGAAACAATTCGTTGTGATTCATATTTAACCAAGGGAGGATTATTTCTGCAACAACGGCGAGACACAATGTCGAATAAGTTTAAGTCCCTAATCGTATCATTCGATCGATGCATTTTGTTTATTGTTTATACTCTTGCATATGCAAACAGAAATAATGTAACTCGTACATTTTTGCTAAAACAGTAATAATTAATCACAGGAGAATTTATAGAAAGGTTTCTTAAATAATATTGTAACTCGTTCATTGTTTAGCGTTCTTAGGCTTGTTCAAATTTGAATAATCAACTAGTATTTCAAATGGAAGTGAACAATTTATTTTGGTAAGAAATCTCGTTGCCATATAATTAGTGTTCTTAGGTGTGTTATTTTATATTATTGCTTGGTGTCCATCTTTATACATATGATGTGCACGTGCACGTGGACACCGGGACATTTTTGTTCTGGATCCGCCCCTGCTTCAAAGTAACCGCCTAACTTAGCATAGCTCTTGACTATCAAATCTGTAATTTGTAATACCTAAATAGTTCATCCCCACTAATCTATTTCTCTTACATGCAGCCTATCCACATCAGCAATCAACATGCAACCATCCACCTTAGCTAATCTGCCACATCATCAAGTGTTTTTTTTCCTATTCTCTCAGCCATTCCACGTTTTTTTCTATAGACTATAGAGGATTCGACACCGGACGCAAACTATTAGCTTCCGCAACGCATCGCTTCGCTGGTGAATTTTTTGGCTGGTTCGTTTCTTTTGCATGTGGCTATGCTCTGGTCACCGAAGCGACGAGTCGTTTACTATTGAGCCTTCTATATAACAGACGAGCAGTCGAGAAGCACAGACGCTTCGTATCGATTCATATTACCATCACCTCTCCATCATATTTTTAACTAATCCTCCTATCTTAATCGACATCTAACATGGTTGTTTGTATATGCAGATCCCTTCGAGCTCCGGTGCGCACAACCTCATCCACCAAAGATAGAGTTTGATGTCGTCCACCACAATACGCATGGATGGCGCCGCTGCCCGCCTGCTACGCGTCGCTGACACCCACAACGCCTCCCAGGTCCCCGGCGTCGGCTTTGCCTGACCATGGAGAAGCGCCTGGACAGCGCCAGCGCTCCTCGGTGCCACGCATCGGTTTCTTCCGGACATCCACTTCCAACGGCCAGCATCGGCTTCGGCCGGCAGCGGATGCCCTCCACCCCCACCCCGCGCCCGTCACATCTCCTCCTAGGATCTTGCTGCTAATCCTCGTCTAGCCCCTCCTTCCTTTGCTTCGGCATGGAGCCCGACGAGCCGTTCAGCGTGTCTTGCAGTGGTAGAGTAAGAATAGGTGTTCTTTATTCTCAGGTTGTGCTTGACTCACAAAGTACTTGAATTAGTTTCACCCACATAGATAACTTGACCTTGCATATATACTATAGGTACAAAATCCGCCAGAGTGATTCACGACTGGTCTAACTGCTCCCCACGGCAAGATATTAAGTCCCAGAACTAAGGTGAGGTTATTCTGTTAAAAGTAAATAGAATTGTATACCTGATTTCCTGCCCACATTTTACAAGTAAGGAACCGTTGATTTGGGATCCATCTCGATGGCCCGTAAGATAAATCATCTCACCCTACCATGATTAAGTACCGCGTGCTTTTGTAGTTTTATCTGTTCCATGCTTAACATGGCCATTATTAGCCTCTATTCCCAGAACGTTTGTAGTTTCTAGACCTATTTTTTATTCTGCAAATCATTTTTTATCAATGTTTCTAGAGCAGGAACATGCATTTTCAACTGATTAATTTGGTATCTCTAAACCTTTAGTACCAATCATGCTTACTGAATGACTTCAAATCCAGACAAGCTTTTAAGCCCTGGATCCAAACCAGCCACACAATTTGTCGTTTCTGTATTAAGCATTTGAAAGTTCGGGTGGTGCTATCTTCTATTTTTAATTACTGATGTGTTCTGAACATATTTTGGAATAATCGAAATATATTGATGTTGCAGGTTACTTTTGTCTAGATTATGGGGTAAAAAAAACTTTTGTATGGATTAGTTCTCTTCCAATGATTCTCATGTTTAATGTTGTGAGTTACTTCCACATATGTGCACACCCGAGAGTGTTGACAAGTATAGGTCTGAACAGTTGAAGGAAGATGATATAAAAATAGTTGAAGGAAGGTCAACATATTTTTCCATCCAATTCTCATTAGCCTTCCATGGACCTAAAAATATTACTATGAAACAAGATACATATTGTTTAAAAGTTGCCAAAATTCCAGTGGATAAACAGTAGGGCTCATCACTCCTTATGTTTGCTAACCTCTATCTTAAATCTTTTTACTTATGAGTTTTATTTTTTATCTACGATGTGAAGGAAATATGCCCTAGAGGCAATAATATAGTTATTACTTATTTCCTTATATCATGATAAATGTTTATTATTCATGCTAGAATTGTATTAACCAGAAACATCATACATGTGTGAATACATAGACAAACATAGTGTCACTAGTATGCCTCTACTTGACTAGCTCGTTGATCGAAGATGGTTAAGTTTCCTAACCATAGACATGAGTTGTCATTTGATTAACGGGATCACATCATTAGGAGAATGATGTGATTGACTTGACCCATTTCGTTAGCTTAGCACTTGATCGTTTAGTTTGTTGCTATTGCTTTCTTCATGACTTATACATGTTCCTATGACTATGAGATTATGCAACTCCCGTTTACCGGAGGAACACTTTGTGTGCTACCAAACGTCACAACGTAACTGGGTGATTATAAAGGTGCTCTACAGGTGTCTCCGAAGGTACTTGTTGGATTGGCGTATTTCAAGATTAGGATTTGTCACTCCGATTGTCGGAGAGGTATCTCTGGGCCCTCTCGGTAATGCACATCACATAAGCCTTGCAAGCATTGCAACTAATAAGTTAGCTACGGGATGATGTATTACGGAACGAGTAAAGAGACTTGCCGGTAACGAGATTGAACTAGGTATTGAGATACCGACGATCAAATCTCGGGCAAGTAACATACCGATGACAAAGGGAACAACGTATGTTGTTATGCGGTCTGACCAATAAAAGATCTTCGTAGAATATGTAGGAGCCAATATGAGCATCCAGGTTCCGCTATTGGTTATTGACCGGAGACGTGTCTCGGTCATGTCTACATTGTTCTCGAACCCGTAGGTTCCGCACGCTTAACGTTACGATGACAGTTTCATTATGAGTTTATATATTTTGATGTACCGAAGGTTGTTCGGAGTCCCGGATATGATCACGGACATGACGAGGAGTCTCGAAATGGTCGAGACATAAAGATCGATATATTGGATGGCTATATTCGGACACGGAAGTGTTTCGGGTGATTTCGGAGAAAACCGGAGTGCCGGAAGGGTTACCGGAATCCCCCGAGGAAGTATTGGGCCTTAGTGCGCCCGAGGGGAGAGAGAGGGCAGCAGCCCAGGAGGTAGCGCGCCCCCTCCCATGGGGAGTCCGAATTGGACTAGGGAAGGGGGCGCGGCCCCTCTTTCCCTCTCCCTCTCCCTCTCTTCCATTACCCCTTCTCTCTTCCTAGTTGGACTAGGAAAGGGGAGTCCTACTCCTACTAGGAGGAGGACTCCCCCCTCCTTGGCGCGCCCCAAGGGCCGGCCGGCCTCTCCCCCTTGCTCCTTTATATACAGGGGCAGGGGGGCACCTCTAGACACACAAGTTGATCTTCGTGATCGTTCTCTTTGCCGTGTGTGGTGCCCCCCTCCACCATAATCCTCGATAATATTGTAGCGGTGCTTAGGCAAATCCCTGCGACGGTAGAACATCAAGATCGTCACCACGCCATCATGCTGATGGAACTCTTCCCCGACACTTTGCTGGATCGGAGTCCGGGGATCGTCATCGAGCTGAACGTGTGCTAGAACTCGGAGGTGCCGTAGTTTCGGTTCTTGATCGGTCGGGCCGTGAAGACGTACGACTACATCAACCGCGTTGTGCTAACGCTTGCGCTTCCGGTCTACGAGGGTACGTAGACAACACTCTCCCCTCTCCTTGCTATGCATCACTATGATCTTGCGTGTGCGTAGGAATTTTTTTTTGAAATTACTGCGTTCCCCAACAGTGGCATCCGAGCCTAGGTTTTATGCATTGATGTTATGCACGAGTAGAACACAAGTGAGTTGTGGGCGATATAAGTCATACTGCTTACCAGCATGTCATACTTTGGTTCGGCGTATTGTTGGATGAAGCGGCCCGGACCGACACTACGCGTACGCTTACGCGAGACTAGTTCTACCGACGTGCTTTGCACACAGGTGGCTGGCAGGTGTCAGTTTCTCCAACTTTAGTTGAACCGAGTGTGGCTACGCCCGGTCCTTGCGAAGGTTAAAACAGCACCAACTTGACAAACTATCGTTGTGGTTTTGATGCGTAGGTAAGAACGGTTCTTGCTAAGCCCGTAGCAGCCACGTAAAACTTGCAACAACAAAGTAGAGGACGTCTAACTTGTTTTTGCAGGGCATGTTGTGATGTGATATGGTCAAGACATGATGCTAAATTTTATTGTATGAGATGATCATGTTTTGTAACCGAGTTATCGGCAACTGGCAGGAGCCATATGGTTGTCGCTTTATTGTATGCAATGCAATTGCACTGTAATGCTTTACTTTATCACTAAGCGGTAGCGATAGTCGTGGAAGCATAAGATTGGCGAGACGACAACGATGCTACGATGGTGATCAAGGTGTTGCGCCGGTGACGATGGTGATCATGACGGTGCTTCGAAGATGGAGATCACAAGCACAAGATGATGATGGCCATATCATATCACTTATATTGATTGCATGTGATGTTTATCTTTTATGCATCTTATCTTGCTTTGATTGACGGTAGCATTATAAGATGATCCCTCACTAAATTATCAAAGTATAAGTGTTCTCCCTGAGTATGCACCGTTGCGAAAGTTCTTCGTGCTGAGACACCACGTGATGATCGGGTGTAATAGGCTCTACGTTCAAATACAACGGGTGCAAAACAGTTGCACACGCGGAATACTCAGGTTTAACTTGACGAGCCTAGCATATAACAGATATGGCCTCGGAACACGGAGATCGAAAGGTCGAGCGTGAATCATATAGTAGATATGATCAACATATTGATATTCACCATTGATACTACTCCATCTCACGTGATGATCGAACATGGTTTAGTTGATTTGGATCACGTGATCACTTAGAGGATTAGAGGGATATCTTTCTAAGTGGGAGTTCTTAAGTAATATGATTAATTGAACTTAAATTTATCATGAACTTAGTACCTGATAGTATCTTGCTTGTCTATGTTTGATTGTAGATAGATGGCTCGTGATGTTGTTCCATTGAATTTTAATGTGTTCGTTGAGAAAGCAAAGTTGAAAGATGATGGTAGCAATTACATGGACTGGGTCCGTAACTTGAGGATTATCCTCATTGCTGCACAGAAGAATTACGTCCTGGAAGCACCGCTAAGTGCCAAGCCTGTTGCAGGAGCAACACCAGATGTTATGAACGTCTGGCAGAGCAAAGCTGATGACTACTCGATAGTTCAGTGTGCCATGCTTTACGGCTTAGAACCGGGTCTTCAACGACGTTTTGAACGTCATGGAGCATATGAGATGTTCCAGGAGTTGA
The DNA here is from genome assembly GCF_003073215.2 of Triticum urartu. Lineage (NCBI taxonomy): Eukaryota > Viridiplantae > Streptophyta > Magnoliopsida > Poales > Poaceae > Triticum > Triticum urartu. Next base: position 8,492 of record NW_024113382.1, on the reverse strand, counting down.
AGTTAATATTTCAAGCAAATGCCCGGATTGAGAGATATGAAGTCTCCAATAAGTTCTATAACTGCAAGATGGAGGAGAATAGTTCTGTCAGTGAACATATACTCAAAATGTCCGGGTATCATAATCACTTGACTCAACTGGGGGTTAATCTTCCCGTTGATAGTGTCATTGACAGAGTTCTTCAATCACTGCCACCAAGCTACAAAAGCTTCGTGATGAACTATAATATGCAAGGGATGAATAAGACTATTCATGAGCTCTTCGCAATGCTAAAAGCCGCGGAGGTAGAAATTGTGACACCCCAAAATTTTAACCTTGTTTTACTAATTAAAATTTTGCTAGGGAATTTAAAAATTTTATTTTCTGGTTTTTCCCTTGATTTCAGAGCCATTCTTTCCTTTGTTATCATGGAGTTTTTACCCCAAGTGAAATCTTTCCAGTTATATTGTTGGACTTGTCTTTCCCCTCAAGAAGAACATTTCTATTAAAAGTGGATTTAATTGCATAATTATTTCTTTCTGAGTTTTATTCCTTAAAGTGAGTTTTCTTTGGTTTTAGGGCCCCATTTGCACTGCAACCCTTTTATAAATTCATCTAAAATTCCAACCAAAATTTGGAGGTGTCATGTGATGTTTTTAAATCACTTTTATGCAAAAACATATTTCATTCATTGGATATTTAGAGCTCTACACCAGGTTTTCAAATCTGGTCCAGTGGGCAATTTTGAACTGTAGCCTATTTAAATATTTCTTTAAAGCTTCCACCAAAATTATGGGATGTTAATAGAAGTATATTATTCAACTTTATGCAAAAACCCAATAATGTTCCTTGAAAAATTTGAGTGAAACAACCTCTTTTTCATTCTGGTCCAACCTGGTGATTTCTACAGCAACCCTAATTATTTTTGCTCTAGTGACCATGTGCTTTCTCCTGCTTATAGCCCATCTTACAAAACCCTTAAGTCCAGAAGAGTGGACCCATTGGAGGATTTTTAGTGCATGCAACCATGCCTTTTCCTTTCTGTCCAAAACTGAAGTTTGGCAAAACTTACTCTAACAAGTTGGAGCTTTTGGCAAACTAACCTCACCACTCTCTTATTCATCCAAAGAGACTCTGATCTGGAGATTTGGGCCACCCCAAGAATTGCCTAGGTGCCATAGGCATTCTGTCAAACACCTGGTGTGCATGTCCAGTTTTGGCATGATTTTGTTTTGCACTGTGATCTTGCCCCTCTGTACATACTGGCATGTCCGCTAATCTCCTAAGGGACCCTAGCCTAGACCTGCTAACCCCCAGCTTCACCCTCGCCACCTAGCATGCTCTGGCATTTCGCCGAACGCTTGGCGTGCACGCTCTGGGCGCGCCCAGAGCGCGCGTTTTGCACGTGCGTGCACCGAGCCGCCGCGTCCCGCTGCCGATGCCCCGCGCTCGCTCTGGCCCTTCCCCTCTCCCAGTCGACGCCCTGACCCCTCCCCTCGCCGCAGAGCCGCCCCTGGAGCTTCACAGCGCCGCCGTCAGGTCCGCAGCGGCGGCTAGCGGGCGGCCACAGTGTGCCCTGCCATGGACGGCGCCGCCCAAGCCACCCCCGCATGCCAGCTGCCCTCTAGAGCAGCCCGAGCTCATCCACAAGCTTGTCCGCAAGCGCTCGTCGCTGCCACATCCCCCTACTGCAATAGAATGACGGTCGCCGGCGTTCTTATCCACGGCCATCATCGGAACCGACCCCGACCGCCTATTTAAGGATCCCCGAGCCTCTCCGAAACCTCAGGCGACCTCAAGCCACCCCACCTAGCACCCCCGTAGCAGTCAATCGACCAGGGAAGGTCTTCTTCCCCATCTCCGGCCAGTACAGCCACCGCCGCCCTCCGACCCATTCAGTAGCAACCCGAGCCCCTCCCGTCCAACCAGTGCCACCATGCTATTCCCCTCGATCGTGCGGAGCTGCCCAACCTCTCAAACGCAACCCAGAGCCACCGTAGCCCAAACCCCCATTGCCCCCGAAGCTTCCTCTGCCGCGGAGCTCGTCACCGGCGATTCCCTCCACCCCCGCCGACCCAACGACCACCGGGAGGACCGCCCCGGTCTTGCGGATCCATCCCAACCCTCTGGAGCCCGCGGGGAGCCACCGTTCGCCGGTGTTGATCGCTGGAGCCCTCACCTCTGTTCGGCCAGAGGAGGACGTAGGCGGGGCGACCGGTCAAACCTGACCAGTGGGCCCCCTGGACCCACTGTCAGCGACGCCGATCGAGTCCACGCTGGCGTAAGTGGAAGCGCAAACCCCCGAGTACGTCTCCTCTGCTTCGAAGACGTATTCTGCCCGAAACGTTTTCCCTTTTTCTGTTTTATTTTAAAAAACAGAATTGGCTGAAACTTTGACTGGCTATAACTTTTTAAATATAAATCCAAATGACTTGATTCTTTTTCTGTTGTTTCTCAAATATTGTCTAGTTTATTTTCATATTTATTTCAAAATTTTCCAAACAACTTTTTGTACTGTTTTTGGACTATGTGTTAATCTGAATATTTTCAAAAATAAGATTTGTTGGAGAGAGAAGAAAACTTTCAAAGTTTTGGAATGCACCCTGCCTCACCACAACTTGAAGGCAAGCAATTCTGAACTCAGGCATAATATTACCGTGTGATGTTTGATACAGTTACAACACCACCGTGACACGGCGTATCCGTTATGTGTTTGTGACGATATGATCATACACTTTGAGTGAAAAGATGGAAATTTTTGCTGTTGGAAATGGACATACTTGTGATAGCAATCACCCTCATATGCCTCTCATGCCTACCAGGAAGGATTCGGGAAAGTCTTTGTCTTGGGTAGACACGACCTTGTCCCTCGTCGAGGCGGTTATGACTGGCGGGGCAGGGGGAGGTATGATGAGTGGTGGTTGTGTCTGATGGGTGTGAAATATTATCCTTGAGCTAATCATGCAGGAAATACTTAAGCCTCTTGAGTCGGCCGTAGATCGAGTCTTGTTCCAGTAACCCCCATACTTGTTTCGTGCTGCCACTTGTCCCTGCCGCAGGTAGGGTACGGTTCAGTAAGTTGTCAACCCTTGTCTAGCACACACCGTACAGAGAGATCGCGATGAGGGTTCCATGGCCCTGGATTAAAGCCAGTCATCCGGTCGGGGGGCATGGGTGTTTTCGGTTGTAGCTGAAGGGGGTATCTCCCCCAGTTTGCGCGCGGTATAAATTTTGTGATCCCATGCTAGTCGAGGTTGTAGCCTCCCCACTTAGAGTTTTGCTTAACAGGTGTCAAGGGTGATTCCAGACACTGGTGAGTTAGGCTGGTGTGTGCGGTCAGGTGTGTTTTCAATCAAAAGACCGTGGACGGAATTAGTCCCGATGGACTAAAGGAATCCGTTGCTAGTGGGTAAAGAGTACACCCTCTGCAGAGATAATACCTATTCGAATAGCCGTGTCCATGGTTAAGGACTATTGTCTGGGATGGGTCAAGTGTCGGTCTTAGTGTCGGTCTTCGGAGGAGAAACTACTAAACCAGAACATGGATCATAACTTGTGACATATGATGATTATGATTATTATTATTATGGAGTAATCATTTATGTTATTTGAATTAATGAGTATCCCTGGGACGGTTCTACCTCCTGGATATTCACCGTGATTATTCTTATATAAGCCCTTTATGTGGTGTCGCCCAGACGCCCCAATGTGGCATGCGTGTTATTTCATTTACTTATAAGCCCTTTATGTGGTGTCGCACAGACGCCCGACCGAGGCACGCTTCATATTATTATCCTTTCGAGGCGTTGCTTCAGACACCCGATCGGTGCTTTTCATTTCTACTCCCTGATTGTTTACTCATGTTTTATTTGAATGATCTGCTTGCGTGCATCATGAACCTTATTTCATAACTGACGGAGTGATCATGGAATATTTCAAAACATGATTATCAATGGCTATATTATACCTGTGTTCTTAATGTTTGCGAGTACATTCAAAGTACTCACTGGCTTGTCCCTGGCTATTGTCTTGGCCAGATTTCTTGCGTGGAAAGGAGCGTTGCGATGAAAGCCCCGGAACCTACGTAATGGTGATAGCAGCATCGCGAAGATAGGAGTTATCCTGGTCAGCTATTCCTGTGGGAAATGGAGTCCCATAGACGCTGATGATCCGCAAACCGCTTCCGCCATCAACCACTAGAAACCAATTGTTGTACCAATAGGCCAGAATGGTCTTGTACTACATATTTTGTAGTTTGCTTGGAGTTTTTGTAACAAGTTGGTGTCTCATCAGCTAACAGTAATCATGGGGCTGGTGAGCACAAGGGCCGCTTTTGGGAAATTAATATCCCAAAAAACCGGTCCTGACAAACTTGGTATCAGAGCCAGGCTGACAATTGGCTAATCCTATCTTAGCCAGGTTGAAAAACCTAGGTAAACCAACCCACCAGATCTTAACCAAGCCTCGGCTAAGCTTCTCGTGTAAGATAGCCTCACAGTGACCCGACACCTTTTGGCAGTCGGTGCCCAACCTAGCAGTCTAGCCTGTCAATCATGCGCCAGTGACCGGCCCCTAAATAGTCCTTTTCGCAAGCGTGCGAAGGAAGACTCCGCCCCTTTTTCTATAAAAGGGCACGCTAGCCTCAACCCAGCACAGCACAGCCTCTACCCCAAACCGAGTTATAATGCCTGGCCCCATTGTTCACAATGAGACCACAGCAACCAACCTTGGAGGTTTCGTGACCGTGCTAGCAAACCTCACCCGCCGTGCCTTCGCGTTAGAAGAGCCCCCGGAGTATGTTGTGTACCAAGGGTCCATGAGCGGTGAGAGCCGTCAATTTTGGGCCACTGTGCACGTCTATGGTAGGGGTCTATCACCAGAACGCCCCTACAGGTTCATCGGAAGGACAACCTCCTTTGAGCCACAAGCCATCCAACTAGCTGCCCGAGAAGCTATAGTTCAACTCCGGCACTTGTCGCCCAGAGTTAACTGTCGCTCCTTCTACTACTACCCCAGCCGTGACGGGTATGGTAGACCACCACAAGTTGCCAACGGAGATCACGAGACGGATCCTGCATTATTGCATCTGGTGCGCTATGTAAGTGCACTAGAGGGACTGTTCGATCAAATCACCCTAGATCTGATCGCAACTCATGGAGAACTGATCCGCCGACCCCCAGCAAGAAGAGAGGCTGAGCCCGACGCCGACAACCCAGTCGTGCTGTTCGGACAACCGATCGAGACCTTGAGGTCAGCCCCAGCCATCAACCAAGGTGCTTTGATGACCCCAGAAGTGCTTCGTCGCCTTTTGGGAACACACTCCAACGGGATTGTGGCCAACAATCCCCGCGATGGTCATCATCACTACCCCGACCCTGCAGTTCCGCAACCCCCTGCAGCTAACTCCGACGGTGAAGCCCGTGGAGAAAACTCGACAGCCACAAGGCACGCCCGCTTAGATATAAATGAGGTAGACTAAGTCACTCGAGTAGTACCGAGTCTCAGTATGTCCACAACCTGTAGTTGTGTGATCTTGTATTACCGCAGTGTTGTCTGCATGTGCGCCCCTATTTTAAAAAGTAGCTGTGGATAAGTGTATTGATGTACGGTTGCATTTTTAATTCTGGGTGTAGCTACCAAAACCAACCCTGACGGCACCCACAGTAATGCGTCGCTTTGGCGAGATGTGTGTATCTGTGGCTTTGACCCCGACCCCATAGGGCAGAACCGACAAACTAGTTTCCCTTCACCGCGGTAAATAACCTAGCCCAGTTGCTTTATAAAAGGCCACCTCGTGACCTTGCTGAGTACCCATCATCTTGTGCGCAACTCTCACAACCATTTCTTGCCATGCCGAGCCCTAGCATTTATCTAAGAACCCCGGATGCAACCCCGGATAGTTTTGTTAAAATATTGTGGGACTTTACCTGCAGTACCATGGGTTCTACCCAGCCACCCCAGTACGAGCTGCTCAAATCGAGGATCACCTCTTCCACCTCGAAATATTGGGCAGTAGTGCACATCCCTCCCGTAAACTCAAATCAGGACCCAACGGAAGTCTCCTTCCTAGGGAAATCTATGCCGACTCCGCAGATGGCCATAGAAGCGGCTGCACACGAAGCGATTGTTTGCCTTCGATTCGCGGTACCCTATGCCAGCGAACGAGGGTATTATTACTTTCCGAGCCGTGCAGCACCCGGGGAAGTGACATCTTTTCCCGGTGGACGAATTGAGAGAGACCCAGTACTGGCCAACCTTGTCCAGTATGTCATCGCTCAAGAGCGTTTGACCCAGCGAGGGATGGGTTATCTCCAGAGCCTCGCTGATTTAAATCCTTAGATCGCCATCGGCAGACCACTGAGGCCCGACCAGGAGAGAGGCGTTCATCGACTGATCAATCCGCTTCCCCCGATAGAAGAAGAGTGCGCCGCGGTACCAGAGACGTTTTCTCGGGTCCCCGTCCAGTTGCCATTTTCATTCTAGACGTCACTGCTATGTTCTTTTATTCTCGCATTTAGTTGAGTGTTGTAACTCATGCGTGTTATTCTAAATCTTGTGCGATGAGATGAACATTTGGTTTCAATTGTAGTGAGTAATTTTTGCTGCTGTAAATTTTGATTAACTAAAAAAAATTTCCTCGCGAGAAATCCTGGAGTGAGATTTCTTTTCCCTGAGTTGCTACAGCATATGTCTCCTCACGACATGGAATTTTATTCACACAGCACCATGGCAGCAGACTCACAACCGCAACCACTCGAACACATACACTACTTGCAACACCACGTAACCGTGTTGCATCTGGCTAATCATCTCCCTAACACACCCCAGTCTTTGAAGGAGAGATTAGTGGGTAATCATCTGGGTACAAGTTACCCAGCATACCGACAACAGTCAACACCCGACACCATACCTACTCCTCGTGATCACCGCCACCGCGGAGAGCCAACACTCGAGCGGCAGCATCACGACGATCATCGAGGATCATCACACACAGGAGCACGGAGAGCCCCAGCAATGCTGCCAGCCCTCCGCACATCAGGATCACGTACCAATCCGGCATCGCCTCCGCCATTAAAACCTCGTCTCTAGCTTCTGTAAACGGAAATGGAGGAGGAAGAAGGGGAAGGAGAAGCGAAGCCAGGTGTGAGGAAGAAGAGAGAAGCACCTCGGTCGTTTTATAGCTCGAGCTCGGTGTACGGTGGGCGAAGTCCACCAGCGCCACTCGTCGCCCGATCGCCGGTGTTCGGAGGCGAATCCGCGAGCAGTGCCGACAGCACGCTGGCCCGCGAGGTGAGTGCATGATGCACCAGCAGCTAGCACGCCGCGCACTACCGCGGGTACGGCCTAGATGGCCTACGCGCTAGACGTCTCCGATGGAGAAAGCGCGGGAAAGCGCGTGGGAGAGAGGAAGAAGAGAGATCCAAAGGAAGAAGAAGAGGCTGACAGTGGCCCCGGGTCCACCTGTCAGCTAGAGAGAGCACTGTGCTCTCGGGTGCGACCAGCGTATTTCAAATTTAGAATTTATTCTAAATTTACTATATCCAACATAGAAATCCCTTGTTTTCACCTAACCATGGATTTTTTTTCATGCAGCACCAGTGTTCCACACTGTGGTTTTACATCACTTATTGCCCTCTCACTGTAACCACATTTTATTGCTTATATTTTCTTAAAGCAGCTTTTAGCAAATCTCGAGGATGAGATTTTTCTTAAGGGGGGTAGTTTTGTGACACCCCAAAATTTTAACCTTGTTTTACTAATTAAAATTTTGCTAGGGAATTTAAAAAATTTATTTTCTGGTTTTTCCCTTGATTTCAGAGCCATTCTTTCCTTTGTTATCATGGAGTTTTTACCCCAAGTGAAATCTTTCCAGTTATATTGTTGGAATTGTCTTTCCCCTCAAGAAGAACATTTCTATTAAAAGTGGATTTAATTGCATAATTATTTCTTTCTAAGTTTTATTCCTTAAAGTGAGTTTTCTTTGGTTTTAGGGCCCCATTTGCACTGCAACCCTTTTATAAATTCATCTAAAATTCCAACCAAAATTTGGAGGTGTCATGTCATGTTTTTAAATCACTTTTATGCAAAAACATATTTCATTCATTGGATATTTAGAGCTCTACACCAGGTTTTCAAATCTGGTCCAGTGGGCAATTTTGAACTGCAGCCTATTTAAATATTTCTTTAAAGCTTCCACCAAAATTATGGGATGTTAATAGAAGTATATTATTCAACTTTATGCAAAAACCCAGTAATGTTCCTTGAAAAATTTGAGTGAAACAACCTCTTTTTCATTCTGGTCCAACCTGGTGATTTCTACAGCAACCCTAATTATTTTTGCTCTAGTGACCATGTGCTTTCTCCTGCTTATAGCCCATCTTACAAAACCCTTAAGTCCAGAAGAGTGGACCCATTGGAGGATTTTTAGTGCATGCAACCATGCCTTTTCCTTTCTGTCCAAAAGTGAAGTTTTGCAAAACTTGCACTAACAAGTTTCTAATTTTGTCAAACTA
>NW_024113381.1:0-14580 GCF_003073215.2 Triticum urartu | reverse complement strand
CCTTGATGAAGCATGCTTGTCTTACCTCTTTGCACCATATACCTAGTGCCATGAATATTGCCATTGTTGCATCATATTATTCATGCACTTGTGCTTCTAATGGTTATGTGCAAGAGAAGAGAACCATCATGATGGATGATGTGTTTATCTACCATGCGCATACGTTCTCTTTCTTTTGTTGTGTGCATGTGTAGGATACTTGGACTTCATGTCAACTTCCACTTCACATGAGTTGACCATCCGAGCTCTTGAGAGCGAACCACCTTCTACCACGATCGATTCTACAACACACTTGCTTGTACTTCGGCATTGTGAAGGACGCACAAGGACATGACCTACAAGGTGACATCTTTCTTGAGCATGGATATGACGATCATACTACTTGTGTTGCTTGCACCATGAGACTTATGTTCATCTTGGACCACTTGATTGCACACATGTTAGAGATCTTGCTTCGACTTGTCATTTTCACTTTCCATGCATCATGATATATATGCCTTGTGTGTTGCATCCAATTCTTGGATTACTTGCTCTCTCACTATGTTTGGTTGCAACAATGTCATCACTTCACATATGCCATGTCCCATTGATTGCTACATGCTTGCCTTGATTGCCTCACACATGATGAACAATTGCTCTTTCCATTGTGTTGAGTGCCACACGATATTCACTACACCCAATGCACATTATGCTTGGATTGTCTTGCACTTGACCCATGTGTTTAGACACTTCATTTTATTTGGTGTTGTGAATGCTTCTATGCCTACCATAGACCTTTCATTGATCTTTGCCCATGCTTGCTATGACTTTGAGGTAGATGCTTATTTTTGTTACACATATTTGCATCACTACCTCACATTTACATGCTTGTCCCCATGATATCTTTACTTGTGCTCGATTGATATGCTTACATGCCATGTCACAATCCTTTCACACCATATGCTTTGCATGATGACGACACTTGTTTGGTGACTCACCTCTTGAATGCTTGGTTTTGCACTAATGCTAACCACATTTGTTTTTCCAAGTGTTTGTTGTCCTTACTCCTTTTGAAGGAATCACAAGATGGTGCGACATTGGAGAGTGCCCATTTCGAGCTTCAAGATGACAAGTACTTGGTGAACGTCCACTTCTACACGGCGAAGCCATCTCTTTCCCATGGTGATTTGGTTTTCGATCCGAGGTCGGATCTTTCCCAAGGGAGGGGAGATGATGCGGAGCATCCTATGGACATCACCATGTCAAGAGTCGTTTTCTGGCAAGTGACACGTGCGACATCTACTTCACATACACAAAGGTGAATCATCTCCTTTACACGTGCTCACTTGACCCCTTCGAGGATGGTATACTACTTGACACTTCTCCCGTTGCATGACTTGGAACGCTCACCGGATCATGTATTGCATGGGAATAAGAGTCATAGGAACACACACAGAGTAAGGACATTGAATGTTTTCCGATTTGACGAGGCGGAGTGCAAGCGCAAGAACGAGCAACTACACCAAATACGAACCGGCAAAGGCTTCCTGAAAGGACGCTGAAGGGGAATAGATGAAGAAGAAGGGCTGCTGAATGAAACAGTGGTCGGACATGCCCGGCTGCCATAAGCTGACGCGCCGCGAGAGACTCAGTCAGCGCACCAAACATTCGGAACCCGAACAAGCTTAAGTGTGCCGGACATCCGGCGACTCCACACCACTCATCAAGGAAATTCCATGCGCCCCCGATCCAAGCACGCATCGGCATCTTCCCTCGAAAATCTGGCACCGGGTTAACTTTTTCTGGGAAAAGGTATTATGTATTTAATAGACGTACTTCCCCAAGGCAGACAAATATCGTGGAAACGCGTCTCTAGCGGTAGAGTCCCCGGTTCACTGATCCCTCACGACCAGAGGGAGCCTCTCGGGGAGCATACCACATCTGGCTCAGTGGTCCCCGAAGCGCCACCTTACTAGAACCACTCCCACAGCACCCACTCCTCTGTCAGGCGGCCTCAACACGGCGGCCTGATACTGCCACACAGTCCCATGCTTATCGTATGACATATAGTACTGCCTTCCGGTCTTTTGAGATTCAGGATATAATCTCCTATCTTGATATATCATAGTCTCCGCACTCTATTAGAGACTCTATGTAATTGATTGCATTTGAGATAGCAAATGTCGCAAGTGAGAGTCACGGGCCATTCACACACCAGAGACAAATATTTGTGAATTTTATGGAAGAGAAGCGGAACACTAGGTACTAATAGTTGGCTTATCTACTCACGCGAAACAGCAATTCAAAGAACAAACCAATCAAAAAAAACAGATCTAGTCATGAAGAACTTAGATCATAAACACAGCATCAAGTGCTCAAGAACATCTCAGCATGGTTGACTGCCGGTATCTAATATAAGCAGAGATATCTCAAAGACCACCAAATGTCGACAAAGTTCCACCGATTGACCCAATACTTGGGCACACAAACTAACTATTGAACATTGGATGGCTGGGTAAACCCCGCACACATAGTAACAGAGCGAGAGCTCATCGAAACTCTCACTGAGCATGGTCATATATCCTACATGGACGCTGTTCATAAATCACATATTGGTAAGAGCGTATCAGTATGGATCTATTCATAAGAGCATCTGGATAGCATTATGGATACGGAATAGTGATCACCGGGGAATCACAGCAAATTCTCATACCCTCACGATCAAGGACTATTTAAGCTTATTGGTAAAGGGAATAGGTAATTGATGTTGAGCTTCGAGGACGCACATTCGCCAATCCCACCATATGACAGCGGATTCCTAGTCGCACAGGTTATCGTGGCTAACCACTACCGCAAGAGATTAAGATGAGACGATTTGAAAGCACAATAGCATTACTGCACGGAAAATGTGTAACACTACACTCATACTGGAAATTCGAAGTTGAAGTGAGTATTCTTCATAAGACACCTAAGAAGAGCATAAGCCACAATTAACTCCAAAAGCGATGTTCTTGTAAGCATCACATAGGTGTCACTTCGCCGAGACAGATGAACCATCACTGGTTGTACAAGCTGTCACGTGCGGATGCTTCTACTGCGACATTTCCTCACAATTGAAAGTTAGAGGTTCTCATAGGTCTATAATGACATTAAACTGGTAGAACGCATTAATCAAATTTCCTTGAAACTAACCAATCTCACCCTCCTAATCTTCGTCAGCCATAACAAGCGGGCACAATGGAACTTCTATATAGATTCAACTATAACCACGACGGGAGTTAATTAAACTTATGTCCATCACAAGCTCTCAATGGTCAAACTGAAGGTATATTGCCTCTTTTCTTACCGAGACGATCCGATCAGAACTCGGCAATGCCCACGGTTACAATTTAAGCAATCCTCTGGAGTTAGAAAAGGAGCCGATACACCAATACCAGCAATAGATTATCACACTCTAAATAACGTGCGCTCGAGACCACACAGGATATTACTGCGCGATAGGAGCTGCACATCAGGTCTTTCAGTTCTCGTACTCAATGCCACACCGATTGTCAAAAACCGCTATGCACAGAATAGGAGCCAGCCCAGATAGTTTCCCCTGTGGCCAATCTGCAGCTGACAGGGTATATAGGTTACCGCCCACTACACACTACTCTAGTAGAGACTGGCTTGCACGGGGTTGTACTAAAATAGATGACCCTTCATCACTGTATGGACGAAAGGTAGACATATAGCAGTTCCTAGGTCGACACTGAGAGGTAGTGATAAACATACCTATGCATGTGGGCCTGCTGGAAGAGTTTTATTCAGGCGAACTGTCAAGGGGTCCCATTATAACACAACCGTGTAGGTGAATCTATTTGAGAACAATCTGCTGAGGCAAAAGAAAAACCTGAAAATGGGAAACGAGAAGATCAGATAATGGAGGCCGAGAGAGTGAAGATCACTGAAAAAAGGTTAGAAGATTAAAAAAGTAATAGAGCTAAAGGTGACAGCCGAGCTGTCCACCCTATTACCAGTAATATAAGATGGCATTAAGAATTTTACGAAAAGCAAAAGAGATTATTTATATAGATGAATGTCCAAGTACTCACAACATGTCTTAACAATGGAGATATCGTAGCGTCCAAATCCTATATTCACTAGTCAACTTAACAACTCTTATAAAAGGGAGACTGAAGCTATGTTACCACTAGCGAGTATATTGCCACAGCCAAACATATTGCTTCAGGTTTGCTAGGTGGAACACTATGGTGGAATTAGATATGGTCTGACACTGGCTATACTTGAGGATGTGCAATTGATAAGACACGTGGCAGCAGTTCACCGAGAGAGTAAGCATCATGTAGTTAAGAAACTAAGAGCTTATGAGCTTATCATAGGACATACGAAGATCAGATACGATAGATTTGTATATAAGAGGGATATTGTTGTATCATATGGCACCTTAGCTGCATGACACCAATAAAGTGCTTAGAGCATTCCTAAATGGCTTGCATAACTCGTAGAATCGAAACTTCACATGAATTCGATATATATAGTAACTCGTCTCACGGCTCTACCCAAACAAGACAAACAAGGCAAAAGAACACAATCAACCACGTGCAATGCTCACAACAACATGATGCAAACATGGTATGCTATGCGGGATGCGGTATGTGATGCATATGCAAGATTTGACAAGGAATGATTGAACCTGGCCTCAACTGGAAATCCAAGAGTGCCACTGGAAAGGTGAGGTGATTTCGGTTGAAATCGATATAAAGATCACCGGAATCGGATGCACGGTTTGGAAATGGCAAGCAAAACAAATATGGCACCGGTCTGCGATAATCAGCAAGTGACATCTAAATGCATCAAGATAAATATGCTACAGCACTCAAACATAACAACAAAATACATGGCAGGGATCCACTCATGAAGCTTGACAAAAGATGAACACTGAGCTACGGCTAATTCATCCATTAACAGGTTCAAACAAGCATGGCAAAAGTGCAAATGATAACAGGTTTCAGACTTAGTGAAATTAACACAAGTCTGGAATTTATCATCAGGAAGCAATCTTTAGAGCATGAAAACTACATGCTACAGGAACCTACATGGCCGGCATGGCATGAAGCTACTCGTTCTGGTTCACGCGGACCGAACACGGTAGGTGGGACGACTCGACTCGAACAATTCTCTCTATGGTAGATCCCAATTACAACCCTGCCAGAATTTGAAACGCGTTCCTTTGTCAGCCTTCAACACCTGGCAGTAAAGGAATGTTCATACAAATATTTTTAGACCCAATTCCTGAGTCCACAGGGAAAAGGTGTTGGGTCGTACAAAGAAGTATAAGCCATGTATTATTGAAATCCCTCTTTTTCAATTTATTCTTGTTCATAATTTCAATGGACCATTTGATGCTTCTGTTTAACTTCATATTACCGCTATTTATACTATATTCTTTCAATCTTACTCCCCATATAAGCATATGGAAAAATATATAAATTCAGATTTATGATATTCAATTATTCAACCATTTACTCATAGGATATATTGAAGCACGTGAGTAAATGACAAACTACTCCAAAAGATAATAGTGAAGGACACTGAGTAGTCAAATAATTAACTAGCCATGGGAGGATTCTTTTTCATTAATTTCAGATCCAATGATTTTATTCAAACAGCAAGTAAAATTGAAAATCGCTCCAAGCAAAACACATATCATGTGACGAATAAAAATATAGCTCCGAGTAAGGTATACCGATAATTTTGAAGACAAAAGAGGGGATGCCTTCCGGGGCATCCCCAAGCTTAGGCGCTTGAGTCTTCCTTGAATATTACCTTGGGGTGCCTTGGGCATCCCCAAGCTTAGGGTCTTTCCACTCCTTATTCTCCTCATATCGATATCTCACCCAAAGCTTGAAAACTTCAATCACACAAAACTTAACGGAACTTCGTGAGATAGGTTAGTATGATAAAGAGTAAACCATTCACTTTGGTACTGTCAAAGACAAGGTCATAATTGTTCTCACACAATGCCTACTGTACCATATCATTTCTACAATTTATATTGAGAATATAAGTCATAGAAACTAGAAAACAAGCAAACTATGCAATGAAAACAGAATCTGTCAGAAACAGAACAGTCTGTAATGATCTGAACACTAACCATACTTCTGCTACTCAAAAAATTATGAAATAAATTGGTGGACGTGAGGAATTTGTCTATTAATCTTGCAAAAAGAATCAGCACCAAAGCACTCTTCTGTAAAAAAATGGCAGCTAATCTCGTGAGCGCAAAGTTTCTGTTTTTTACAGCAAGATCACATTAACTTTCACCCAAGTCTTCCCAAAGGTCTTACTTGGCACTTTATTGAAACAAAAGCTATAAAACATGATTACTACAGTAGCTTAATCATGTAAACACACAAAAACATAAGGGTAAATATTGGGTTGTCTCCCAACAAGCGCTTTTCTTTAATGCCTTTTAGCTAGGCATGATGATTTCAATGATGCTCACATAAAAGATAAGAATTGAAACATAAAGAGAGCATCATGAAGAATATGGCTAGCACATTTAAACCTACCCACTTCCTATGCCTAGGGATTTTGTGAGCACATACATTTAGAGGAACAAGAATCAACTAGCATAGGAAGGCAAAACAAGTATAACTTCAAAACTTTAAGCACATAGAGAGGAAACTTGATATTATTGCAACTCCTACAAGCATATATTCCTCCCTCATAATAATTTTCAGTAGCATCATGAATGAGTTCAACAATATAACCATCACATAAAGCATTCTTTTCATCATCTACAAGCATAGAAATTTTACTACTCTCCACATAAGCAAAATTCTTCTCATTCGGAATAGTGGAATCATTACTAACTAAAGTTGACACTCTTCAGATCCACTTTAGATTATAGTATTATTCATACTCCAAAAGATATAAGTGAAGTTCATGGAGCATTCTACAATTAATATAGACTAACCAATATCCAAGCTCAAAATATATAAGTGAAGCACACGAAGCATTCTATAAAACCATACTCAAAAGATTTAAGTGAGCACAAAGAGCAATTCTATAAGATCATACTTAAAAGATATAAGTGAAGCACATGAAGTATTCTATAATAGATGAAGGGACATATCATACTAGCATGGTTCTTAAAGAAAGAAAAACACAAAGGACACAAATCATGTGAACAAAACAAAAACGAGGTATACCGATAATTGTTGAAGAAGAAAGATGGGATGCCAACCGGGGCATCCCCAAGCTTAGATGCTTGAGTATCCTTGAAATATTTACTTGGGGTGCCTTGGGCATCCCCAAGCTTGAACTCTTGCCTCTCTTTATTCTTCTCATATTGATAGCTCCTCGATCTTCGAACACTTCATCCACACAAAACTTTAACAAAAACTTTGTGAGATCCGTTAGTGTAATAAAGCAAATCACTACCTTTAGGTACTGTTGCAAACTTATTCCAATTTCATATTAGAACTATATCTACTGTATTCCAACTTCACCATGGTTCATACCCCCGATACTACCCATAGATTCATCAAAATAAGCAAACAACACGAAAAACAGAATCTGTCTAAAACAGCTGTAGTAGATAGAGTTTAGTAAACTTCTGTAACTCCAAAAATTATGAAATAAATTTGAAAATTTGAAAAATTTTATACAGAAGTAATGTGCAAAAAGTTTCAGACCCATTTGACTTTCCAGTAAAAATGTAAAATCACGCGCTACAGCCAAAGTTTCTGTTTTTGTTCTGCACATAGTAAACAAGCAATCTAATCATCCTAAAACCAAAGCTTGGCACATTATTTTTATAATACAATGGATATATATAAGGGGATAATTATTTACAGAGAAACTTCCATGAAAAATTCTACATTGTTTCCGTGAGCATGAACACGAGTGCTCAAGGTCGACCCTCACTTCTTCAATGCATAACTTTCCAATCACTTCTCTTTTTGAAAAACTTTTTAGGCATGAGAGGCAAGTAATTGTATTTTCATTTTTTAATTTTTTTGTATGTTTCACCCACAACTAAACAGAAACAAAAAGTAAAAACAAAATCTACTTAGTGAAGAAAGCAAACAAGCACACACGAGAATATCAACCCCACGCTATTGCTCCCCGGCAACGGCGCCAGAAAAGAGCTTGATAATCCCCAAGTGCAGGGAATCATCGTAGCAATTCAAAGGTGGAAGTGATAAGTATGGAGTGTCGAACCCACAAGGAGCTAAAGGTAAGATCAATATTCTCTCAAGCCCTATCTGCCACTGATACGACTCTACGTACACAACGTTTGCTTCCAACTAGAAACGAGAAATAAAACTATGTTGTGGGTATGAAGAGGATAACTTTGCATGATCGGAGAGATAAAATATAAAAGTAGGTGCTGTTATCATAAAGTTAGAATATATTACTAAATATTATAAATAGCGAGTGTGGAATAATGGTGGATCGGTGTGCGGAATTGTCCTAGGCAATTGTTAACAAGACCGGATAGTCGTCATTGCAATTTCATATGAGGGAGAGGCATAAGCTAACATACTTTCTCTTCTTGGATCATATGCACTTATGATTGGAACTCTAGCAAGCATCCGCAACTACTAAAGATCATTAAGGTAAAACCCAACCATAGCATTAAAGCATCAAGTCCCTTTATCCCATACGCAACAACCCCCTCGTTATGCTTCTGTCACTCACCAACCCACTATAAGCGAATCATGAAACGTATTGCAACACCCTACGGGAATCCCTCACGCTTGCGCGACACGGAGGGCACCATAGGACAAGCAAAAGTAAAACATACAACTCATACCAATCTAGATCATCAATCAACCCAAAGACAAAAGATATCTACTCAAAACATCATAGGATGGCAACACATCATTGGATCATAATATGTGGCATAAAGCACCATGTTCAAGTAGGGATTACAGGGGTGCGGGAGAGTGGACCGCGTAAAAGAGATGAGGGTGATGATGATGATGGTGATGTTGATGAAGACGATCACCGCGGCGATGATTCCCCTCCCGATGGCACTCCGGTGCCACCGAGAGAGAGGAGGAGAGGTTCTCCCCCTTGTGCTTCCTCCTCCATGGCCTCCCTAGATGGGGAGAGGTTCTCCCTCTGGTCCTTGGCCTTCATGGTGATGATGGCCCCTCCGGGATCCTCCTCCATGCCCTCCGGTGATGATGGCCCCCTCCGGCAGGGTGCCAGAGAGGGCCTAGATTGGTTTTCGGTGGCTACGGAGGCTTCTGGCGCGGAACTCCCGATCTAGGTTAATTTTCGAGGTTTCTGTATTTATAGGAGAAGTTGGCGTTGATTTCACGTCAGGGGGGCGCGTCCACGAGGCAGGGGTGCCCCACCCTCGTGGGGCCCCCGTGACTCCTGGTAGATTTTTGTTCCAGTATTTTTCATATTTTCCAGAAAAAATCTCCGTTGATTTTCATCGCATTCCGAGAACTTTTATTTCTGCACAAAAACAACACCACGGTAGTTCTGCTGAAAAGCGTCAGTCCGGGTTAGTTCTAATCAAATCATACCAAAATCATATAAAAATATTGTAAACATGGCATGAATACTTCATAAATTATAGATACGTTGGAGACGTATCACCGGCCTGCGAGGAGCGCAGGTCACAGGGCTTCTAGATGGAACCGACGCGGCATCATCAATCACGGTGGAGCAGCAGCAGTCGGACAAGACCACGGTTGCAGTACCAAATCCTCTGTACGCGTCGTGGCTGTCGAACGATCAGTAGGTCCTAAGTTACCTGCTGAATTCACTCTCCAAGGAGATCCTTACTCAAGTCATTGGTAAGGAAAACACCTTCGATCTATGGAATGCAATCACCACAATTTTTGCATCGCAGTCCCAGTCCAGAATTACGAACCTGCGGATCGCCATTACCACCAAGAATAAAGGCGCCATGTCCAGCAGCACCTACATCGCCAAGATGAAAAACCTTGGGGACAAACTTGCAGAAGTAGGTCGTCCGGTGTCTAATCCTGAGATGGTGGATTATGTACTTGTACGTCTTGACCGAGATTACGATCTGGTTGTGGCAGCCATTGGCGCAGGCAAAACTTCCATCACGGTGGATGAGCTCTTCGCCTAGATTTCTGCCTTCGATCAACGAGTAGAGATGCTCGGTGATGGTACAGATGGGAGCTTCAATTTGTCTGCAAACACGGTGTATAGGGGGCGCGGCCAGAACAAGATCGAGGTCGTGGGCGTGGCCACAGAGGGTGTGCTCGAGGAAGGCGCCCCCCATTCTCCCTCTATCGGTAGTGGTAAGGCAGTATGGACTATAGAGGATCCGCCCACTATACAACACATGCTATTCGTTCAACAACCCCCTCGGGATAATCCGTGCCAGATCTGTTACAAGTTCCATGCGGGAAGTGCCACGTGCATGATTGGGATCTCTATGAGGAAGATAACTACAAGGAGATATAGAGGCTTAATGTTGTCACTAACAGTCATATGGCATCGACACCAACAGGTTACGATAAAGGTAACTAGAGAAAACAATCAAATTCAATAATAGGGTAAACGAGATAATTTGATCACAATCACTAGATTCAATCAATGCGGACGATCAAATTCTAACAACAAAACGTCTGTATGAAATCACTCAGATTGGTCACAATTGTGAAAACCCCAAGAAAATCTTGCTCTAAAAACATTACCATGACCTAAAACATTTCAAATATACATTGAGTTCTAGTTCTAGGTTTCCTCTGTGATAACGTGTGTCTCAATTGAATTTAATCCCTTACTTATATTGTTGGGTTAAGAACTGACACTCAGAGAGAACTCTATGGAGGACAATTGAGGGACGATTCTTATTTTACACCACAACTCATATCATCAATTCATATTGCTGGATATAGCAAGCCTTGTTCTACGGATTAAGTGCAATCCTTCATATGAAGAGTCATGTAAGTAGAATTAGGTCATACCCTCATTTGTTTTTAGTATTGTTGAGAAACAATTCTTCGAGAAAGTAACTCATATCATACTTCAATGAGTCTAATGATCAGTTGGTGATTCCTGTCATAATATCTTTAAGTCATACTTCTCTATTAACGTTTTCCATTATCTACTATACTCTATTACAGTATCCTCAAATGTCAACTCTCAGATTGTTGGCCAGCCATACTAATTTCAGTTGGTAGAAAATTCATTAATTTATTGTTTTCACCTGATGATTATAGTAATTACTTGGATATCTCCCCTAAAAAAAAAAAAAAAAATAAGATCCCACCATGATTGTTTCTAAGTTTACAATGAATTTTAACATCTTCGAAACTATAAAACTAACACTACGATCATTGTCTATGAACTAGTTGTGGTTTAAAACAAGAAACTCGAATTTCAGTCTTTCTTGACAACACATGCTATCTCAATCCATAGAATTTTAATGGCCTCATTCTTCATAACATGAGGTTATGTCTAAGAGTAAAATCTATCGCCATGTGTTTAGATCAGGGCTAGTGCTAACTGCTATGAACACGCGTTAGGTTTTCCCTTGAAGAATGGAATAGTGTATAGTAAGCAAATGACGTATTATCCCCCATTTTTGAAGAGCAGGTTCATTCCATAAGATTTAAGAATAACATGTAAAGAGAAATATGCAAGTTCTCTATGGTTACTACTCAACAAATTAAAGAACGCAAAACAACGCGATATAAGGGATTGTGTTCTCAATTTAACCTAAAAGGTCACTTACGAAAGTGAGAATCGGATAAGGAATAATAAGATAATTATTAGGTACTATTTTTTTAATGATATTTGAGGGAAAATTCGAAGAGATGAAACTTAATAGAATTGAACCTATATGGATAATAGAACACCCATGGGATAGTTTCGACTCTGATCTTCTATTCAAATAGCAAAATGTATTTACTTGTGGATAAACAAATATCAGTTCTGGAACAATTGATAGAAAAGTCATAATATGAGATATCTAGGCATATCAGTATATAGGCATCACGTCCGCGAAGTAGACTCGAAACGATTCTGCATCTACTACTATTACTCCACACATCGACCGCTATCGTACATGCATCTAGAGTATTAAGTTCATAAGAACAGAGTAACGCATTAAGCAAGATGACATGATGTAGAGGGATAAACTCAGCAATATGATATAAACCCCATCTTTTTATCCTCGATGGCAACAATACAATACCCTTGCTGCCCCTACTGTCACTGGGAAAGGACACCGCAAGATTGAACCCAAAGCTAAGCACTTCTCCCATTGTAAGAAAGATCAATCTAGTAGGCCAAACCAAACTGATAATTCGAAGAGACTTGCAAAGATAACCAATCATACATAAAAAATTCAGAGAGAATCAAATATTGTTCATAGATAAATCTTGATCATAAACCCACAATTCATCGGATCTCGACAAACACACCGCAAAAGAAGATTACATCGAATAGATCTCCAAGAAGATCGAGGAGAACATTGTATTGAGATCCAAAAGAGAGAGAAGAAGCCATCTAGCTAATAACTATGGACCCGAAGGTCTAGTAAACTACTCACACATCATCGGAGAGGCTATGGTGTTGATGTAGAAGCCCTCCGTGATCGATCCCCTCCGGCGGAGCTCCGAAAAGGCCCCAAGATGGGATCTCTTGGGTACAGAAGGTTGCGGCGGTGGAAATAGGGTTTCGTGGTGCTCCTGGATGTTTTTGGGGTATATGGATATATATAGGAGGAAGAAGTAGGTCGGTGGAGCTGCGAGGGCCCACGAGGGTGGGGGCGCGCCTCCCTGCCTCGTGGCCTCCTCGCTCCTTTCTTGACGTCTACTCCAAGTCCCCTGGATCATGTTTGTTCCAAAAATAACTCTCCGAAGGTTTCATTCCGTTTGGATTCCGTTTGATATTCCTTTTCTGTGAAACACTGAAATAGGCAAAAAAACAGCAATTTGCACTGGGCCTTGGGTTAGTAGGTTAGTCCCAAAAATAATATAAAAGTGTATAATAAAGCCCATTAAACATCCAAAACAGATAATATAATAGCATGGAACAATCAAAAATTATAGATACGTTGGAGACGTATCAAGCATCCCCAAGCTTAATTCCTCGTCCTCGAGTAGGTAAATGATAAAAACAGAATTTTTGATGTGGAATGCTTACCTAACATAATTTCTCAATGTAATTTCTCTTATTGTGGCATGAATTCAGATCCAGATTCAAGACAAAAGTTTAATATTGACATAAAAATAATAATACTTCAAGCATACTAACTAAGCATCATGTCTTCTCAAAATAACATGCAAAAGAAAGTTCATCCCTACAAAATCATATAGTTTGGTCATGCTCCATTTTCGTCACACAAGAATGCTCTCATCATGCACAACCCCGATGACAAGCCAAGCAATTGTTTCACTTTAGTAATCTCAAAAAAAATTCAACTTTCACGCAATACATGAGCGTGAGCCATGGATATAGCACTATGGGTGGAATAGAATATAATGAGGGTTATGTGGAGAAGACAAAAAGGAGAAAGTCTCACATCGACGCGAATCAACAAGGGAGATGCCATTGTCGGTGTCAAAACCGGCGGATCTCGGGTAGGGGGTCCCGAACTGTGCGTCTAGGCCGGATGGTAACAGGAGGCAAGGGACACGAAGTTTTACCCAGGTTCGGGCCCTCTCGATGGAGGTAAAACCCTACGTCCTGCTTGATTAATATTGATGATATGGGTAGTACAAGAGTAGATCTACCGCGAGATCGGAGAGGCTAAACCCTAGAAGCTAGCCTATGGTATGATTGTTGTTGTGTATGTTGTCCTACGGACTAAAACCCTCCGGTTTATATAGACACCGGAGAGGGTTAGGGTTACACAAAGTCGGTTACAATGGTAGGAGATCTACATATCCGTATCGCCAAGCTTGCCTTCCACGCTAAGGAAAGTCCCTTCCGGACACAGGACGAAGTCTTCAATCTTGTATCTTCATACTCCAGGAGTCCGGCTGAAGGTATAGTCCGGCCATCCGGACACCCCCTAATCCAGGACTCCCTCAGTAGCCCCTAAACCAGGCTTCAATGACGACGAGTCTGACACGCAGATTGTCTTCGGCATTGCAAGGCGGGTTCCTCCTCCAAGTACTTCATAGAAGATTTTGAACACAAAGATAGTGTCCGGCTCTGCAAAATAAGTTTCCACATATTGCCATAGAGAGAATAATATTTACACAAATCTAATCTGCTGACGTATTCCGTAGTGTGGCACACCATGGCCAAGCCTTTATCCGAGTTGTTTCATTATCCCACCTCAGCGCGTCATGCAAGGCGGTTTCCTTGGCACATCTTGTTAAAGCAGAGATCGTGTCCCCTTATTCCGGCATTCTCATCAATACGGGCGTGGGTAACCCAACCGCTTCTAGGACTCCTAGATTATAGGCAAGTCCAAACGGACACGGAGAGGACGCTTGATATTCACCCTCTTTATAAAGGGACAAGGCTTTTATTTTTCCCTCCCGTGCTCAATCGAATCCTTCCCCCACCTCAAGCTCAACGCCCAAAGTTCAGGTCAGGTGCTCCGAACCTTCAGTCATGTCCGGATCTAGCCTT
>NW_024113380.1:0-10999 GCF_003073215.2 Triticum urartu | reverse complement strand
GAAGATTACCTTACTTGCGACATTGCTTTCAATGCGGTTATGCCTCTAAGTCGTGCTTCGACACGTAGGAGATATAGCCGCATCGAGGGCGTTACAAACATGCCCTGCAAAAACTAGTTAGACGTCCTCTACTTTGTTGCTTGCAAGTTTTATGTGGCTTCTACGGGCTTCTTGCAAGAACCGTTCTTACCTACGTATCAAAACCACAACGTAGTATAGTTATTGCTTTTGATCTTCAAAAAGAACCCTTTTCATTGAAACCGATTCAACTAAACTTGGAGAAACAGACACCCACTAGCCACCTGTGTGTGAAGCATGTCGGGTAGAACTAGTCTCGTGTAAGCGTAAGCGTAATTTCGGTCTGAGCCGCTTCATCCAACAATACCGCTGAATCAAGAATCAACTAGTGACGGCAAGCAATATGTATATACCCACGCCCACAACTCCTTTGTGTTCTACTCGTGCATATAACATCTACACATAGACCTGGCTCGGATGCCACTATTGGGGAACGCAGTAATTTCAAAATTTTCCTACACACACGCATGATCCATCTAGGTGAAGCATAGAAACAAGAGAGGAAGAGTATATCTACATACCCTCATAGACCGAAAGCGGAAGCATTATGAAACGCGGAACGTCTCCGCGATCCAACCGATCAAGTACCGAACGCACGGCACCTCCGCGATCTGCACACGTTCAGCTCGGTGACGTCCCTCGTACTCTTGATCCAGTTGAGGCCGAGGGAGAGTTTCGTCAGCACGACGGCATGATGACGATCATGATGAAGTTACCGACGCAGGGCTTTGCCTAAGCACTACAACGATATGACCGAAGTCGAAATCTGTGGAGGGGGGCACCGCACACGGCTAAACAATCAACTTGTGTGTATATGGGGTGCCCCCTTCCCCGTATATAAAGGAGTGGAGGAGGGAGGGCCGGCCCTCATAGGGCGTTCCCAAGGGGGGGAGGCCTACTCCCAGTAGGAGTAGGTTTCCCCCCTTCCTAGTAGGAGTAGGAAATGAAGGAAGCGGGAGAGAGAGGGAAGGAAAGGGGGGCACCCAATTCGGATTGGGCTTTGGGGGGGCCTCCACCTGGCCGCCTCCTCCTCTCTCCCACTAAGGCCCAATAAGGCCCATTGACTCCCCGGGGGGTTCCGATAACCCCCCGGTACTCTGGTAAATGCCCGAACTCATCCGGAACCATTCCGATGTCCAAACATAGCCTTACAATATATCGATCTTTATGTCTCAACCATTTCGAGACTCCTCGTCATGTCTGTTGTCACATCCGGGACTCCAAACTACCTTTGGTACATCAAAACACATAAACTCATAATACCGATCGACATCGAACGTTAAGCGTGCAGACCTACGGGTTCGAGAACTATGTAGACATGACCGAGGCTCATCTCCGGCCAATAACCAATAGTGGAACCTGGATGCTCATATTGTCTCCCACATATTCTACAAAGATCTTTATCGGTCAAACCGCATAACAACATACGTTGTTCCCTTTGTCATCAATATGTTACTTGCCCGAGATTCGATCGTTGGTGTCTCAATACCTAGTTCAATCTCATTACCGGCAAGTCTCTTTACTCGTTCTGTATGAAAAAATCCTTAAGCTCCTCGACCTAAACCCCAACTCAATTGCAAGTTCCTTTGCTCTAAATAGGCATGCCAGAAGCTTCTAATCTCATTGTTCCACCGACTTCGTCGGAACAGAAGGGCCTTGAGCCACTCGGTCGACACCCCAACTCAATTATTGTAACCCTTGAAGCTTTCAATCTCGTCATTCCGCCGACTTCGCCAGAACACCGTCCACCTGTGCTCCACACGAGGTACGTCATCGTACAGTTTGCACAACTGGGACCACATGCCAAGCTAAATGCAATTTTGTTGTCAAATTTGCATTTTAAACTAATATAAGTTTGTGGTGAAAGCAAGATCATAATTTTGGATATCGGTGCTACAAACAAATAAGATTGATCCAAAAGAAAAAAGAAATAAGATTGTGAAATAAGTGAAGTGCTTTATTTTTCTTTTGAGAGAACTGTCGTATAGTGGAATTAGAGGACCGCAATTGGGGTAACCCATAAAACCAAACAATAATTAGGATGAACCCTAAGATGATTGAGTTTTAAATATATTTTTAGGTGTCCAAGCACATATCGATTTATTCTGCATCCATTCCAGCACATGGGCCCTTTGCTAGTAAGTACATTGTGTTTGGAACGATAAGAGAATGCATAATGGAACGATGCAATTTTTATTTGGAAGATAGAACATTGTGTTTGCTGGTTTGATAAATAACTTTTCACAAAAATGTTTTGTAATTAAATCTTAATCACCACTTGTCTTGGAGATACATAAACACTTTTTTAAGGAAAATATATACACTTTCTTTGCCAGCACTAAATAATTTGAAGAGAAGATTTTATTTTAGGCAATAGATTAGCTTCCTCTTTTTTTGTTTGTCCAAAGAAACTAGAGCGCGAAACATTGGCCTTGCCGGCCGATATATACATGGACGATGGACCAACGATGCCATAAAAACCATATCTCTTCTCCTTAATAAGGAACAATGCATGTATATATATAGAAGTAAATCAACCTTTTATATGATTCACCTCATGTATATACGTCCGCCGCCTTACATAATCCTTAATTGATGCACATATTGATATGCATTATTCCATATATGTCACCCACACGCATACCCCATGAAGTTCTATAAAAGGACTTGTTTTTTCGATTCGATGTAGTACACGTCCTTGATTTTCAGATATGGGTAGTCGCACGTGCTCCTCCGCCGTCGTGCTCGCCATCTCCGTCGTGGCGGTGCTTCTCAACGCGGACGTGGCGCTGTGCGGCTGCAGCTACAAGCGCTTCTTCGCGTTCGGTGACTCCCTCATCGACACCGGCAACTTCGTGTACACCATCGGCAACGGCCCGTCGCCACTCAAGGAGCTCCCCTTTGGCATGACCTTCTTGAAGCACCCCAGCGGCCGCATCTCCGACGGCCGTGTCGTCGTCGACTTCTATGGTGAGCCGCCGTCGCCATCATCGTTTACTGATATTTTGCCAAAGGCCTAAAGCGATGTGTGCATGCATGTTTCAGCGGAGGCGTTGGGCCTGCCGCTGCTGCCGCCGAGCATCCCGGAGGAGGCGACCGGGCAGTTCCCCACCGGCGCCAACTTCGCCGTGTTTGGCTCCACGGCGCTGCCGCCGGAGTACTTCAAGACCAAGTACAATTTCACAGTGAACCCGCCTTCCACCCTGGACCGGCAGCTCGCCTCCTTCAAGAAGGTCCTCGCGCGCATCGCTCCAGGGGACGGTGAGTAACATAGTACATGCATATCATATGCACGTGCATGCGTCGTCTATTTCACGTTCGTACGTGTGGTTCAATAGATCTCGTCTTGTGCCTTGCAGTCGCCACGAGGGCTCTCCTGAACGAGTCCCTGGTGCTGGTGGGCGAGATCGGCGGGAACGACTACAACTTCTGGTTCGGCAACCCCAGTAAACCCCGCGAGACGCCGGAGGAGTACCTGCCCGACGTGGTCGCCCACATCGGCGCCGCCGTGCAGGAGGTGATCGACCTCGGCGCCAGGACGATCGTCGTCCCGGGCAACTTCCCCATCGGGTGCGTGCCGGCCTACCTGAGCGCCCACCAGAGCAACGTCACGGCCGACTACGACGAGTTCCACTGCCTCAAGTGGTACAACGAGTTCTCCCAGAAGCACAACCGGGCGCTGCAGCAGGAGCTCGCCCGGCTCCGGTCGAAGAACCCCGGCGTCAAGGTCGTCTACGCCGACTACTACGGCGCCGCCATGCAGTTCGTCCAGAAGCCGCAGGCGTACGGCATCGCCGACCCGCTCGTCGCGTGCTGCGGCGGCAACGGGCCGTACCACACCGGCGGGGCGTGCAACAACCAGACGAAGCTGTGGGGCAGCCCCGACGGGTTCGCCAGCTGGGACGGCCTGCACATGACGGAGAAGGCATACAAGATTGTCTCCGACGGCGTGCTGAACGGGCCGTTCGCCGACACCCCGCTGCTCCATCTTTGCTAGATGGGATTCTTGGTGATCCTAGATAATTCTTATTGGGATCGATTCGTATAGCTGCAGTATACATGATAATAAAAGAGTCATTATTATTCGAGTTTATTATTCATATTAATGAAAGACAAAAACATGCACACAAAAGATCAATGGACAATAGAGCAAATTTTAAAAAGGATTTGTGCATGAGCCGGTGAAATCCATTTTTTTTGAGCCGGTGAAATCTGTTTTTTTAGGAAAACTCTTCGTATCAGCTGGCGGATTTAACATTTGCGTCCGCCGCCTGCTTTGATTGACACGTGCCTTTCTGAAACCCACTTACATGTATGTGTTCTGAACCAGACCGTCGCGCGTCGCGTCTTCTCGAGAACGCTCTTTCCATTCCCTGGTATCTCTCTCTCTCTCTCTCTCTCTCACCACCAATGAAGCACACCGCCACCATCATGGATGTCCGCTGCCCCTGTTGTTGGGCTGCAAGCACGCCCTACGCCTCTCACCCTGGCTTCTCCTCTCTATCTCTCTCTTCACGTTTTCTGCAACATGATCTTTGTTGTAATTTTTTTGCAACTATAGTCTTGTTGCAGGAATAGGGATACAGAGAAGATGTCAAAAACGTTGTTGCAAACTTTGCAACAAGGATCTTGTTGCAGGAATACAGGGAAAAAATCGGAGATGCCCGTAATGCAAAAAAATATTCGGTCATGTTGCAATTTATTTTTCTGCAACACGATCTATGTTGCAAAAAAAAATCCTGCAACACAACCTATGTTACAAAAAAACCCGCAACATAATCTGTGTTGCAAATATTTTCCGCAACAAAACCTCTGTTGCAAAGTGGAGGAAAACGTGGGGCTGATCGATTGTGTTAGATCTGAGGGCTCGCGAGGCGGCGGATCTTTTTAAAATATCCGCCGGTCGACGCGTAGCAGGCCCCTTTTTTTAGCAACGTGAAATATGTTTACCAGATAAAAGGCGAGGCCCGACGATAAGTCAATGACACCCTCGCAGACCTAAAGGCCACGAGAAACAACACAACACAACATATGGTCACCGTATAGCGACCAAACAAGTACCCCTGAGTTTCGCGGACGCTCACGGCTCGGGGTTCCTATGCGGCGCGTAGGTCGCCCGCTAGCGAGTGGGCGCTAACCCCCCAGAGCGTCCACAGCTTTTTGGGCCGGCCCATATAGGGATTCATCCCCACCGGTTTTGGGAAGGTTCTAGAACCTTCCCAAAACCGGTTTTTTCTTGTTTATTTTTACCGGTATTTTTATTTTGTATTACCTTTTTCTTTTTACCTTTTCTGATTAATTTGTTTCTTTTTCTCTTTTCTTTAATGTCCTGTTTCTCTTTTTCTGAAATCGTGAACAATTTTTTTGAAATCGTGAACATTTTTATTTTTCTCTTTTCTTTAATGTTCTGTTTCTCTTTTTTTGAAATCATGAACATTTTTTCAAATCGTGAACATTTTTCTTGTTCTCTTTTCTTTAATGTTCTGTTTCTCTTTTTTGGAAATCATGGACATTTTTTTTGAAATCGTGAATATTTTTCTAAAATTGTGCACAGTTTTTGAAATCATAATTTTTTTGAAATTATAAACATTTTTTGAATAGACTAACATTATTTCTGAAATTGCGAACATTTCTTGATTCCTTGAGAATTTATCATTTCCTGAAAAAAATTCAAATTGTGAACAATTTATGAATTCACGAATAATTGGACAATTTGTAACTTTTTCTGAAATACTAATTATATTTAAAAACAAAATAAAGCTGAAAACAGAAAAAATGCTAAAAAAACAAGGGGCTCCCCGCCCTACACATGGGCCGGCCCATGATGGCGAGCGGGGGAGCAGGGCTCCCGTGGCTGCGGGCGCGTACCGCGCTGTATAGACGCTCCCCTCATGGCTCCTATTTAGCTCGTAGGTCGCTGGATAGAAACCAGACGTTTGCTACGTCCCATATTCGGCGGCCCAAATAGCCTTGTATGAAAGACTTGCTATTCCGGTTTGGGAAGTTATAGAATTTTCCAGTTTCTGTTCTTTCAAAAAAAATCTAGTTTTTTCATTTTCGTTTGTTCTTTTATTTTTTATTTTTATTCCATCTCTTCCGTTTGGCAAACATTTATTGAATTCACGTATATTTCTTGAAATAGTAAATATTTTGAATTGGAGAACAATTTTAGAAAATCATGTACATTTTTCTCAAACTTGGGAACATTCTTTCACAAGTCGTGAACAGATGTTGAACTCACGAGTATTTTTTGACTTCGTGAACATATTTTTATTTCACGAATAGTTTTTTGAAATTCTTGACAAAATTTCAAAGATTTTTGAAAATTAGTGAACATTGTTTGAACACACAAACTAAATTTTAAATTCGTGAAAATGATTTTGTTTTTTCACATAAAAATCAAACTCGCGAAAAATTTGTAAGTTCTTGAAATTTTTCATAATTTAGAAACTATTTTTGAAATACGTCAAAAATATTAATTTTGTGAACATTTTTTAATCGATGAACACCTTTAGAAATTTGGGAACAATTTTTTAAATAAGTATGAATATATTTTGAATTATTGAATATTTATCAAATTTTAAAATATTTTTTGCAATTTGTGAACAATTATTTAATCAACAATGATTTTTTAATCGATGAAAACTTTTTAATTTTTGCAACATTTTTTAGAAAAATCTGAACTTTTTTTTAGTTTGTTAAATTTTTTTAAATTTTGCAAACATATTTTAAATTCATGAAAAAATTATAACTTTGGAAATTTCATAATATTTAGAACATTTTTTCAAAATCATGCCTTTTTAAAAAAATCCTGAATTTGATTGGAAGCAACAAAATGAAACAAAAGGGAAAAAAACAAAAAGGGGGGGGTCTTACCCGCAAATGGGCCGGCCAAAAATGAAGCGGAGGGGGGGGGGTGCGCATCGCGTCTTCTTAGCTTCCACTGCACGGAATAGGAGCTCCCTTCTCTTCTTATGCCCTCGATGCAGGCTTAGGCGGGTGGGTTGGGGCTATCGACAATGATCCAAGTCAATTCTCATTTTGTTTCTCGATACAGGCTTCCCCTTTCCATCCATTGTTCCCTTCTATCAAGTGAAGCAGGGTGTTTCTTTATTTTTGCGGGTTGCTTCCTCTCCGATGAGCGATCGATGGGCGAAACCGACGTTCTCCCCCCTCATTCTTCACCACCATGGAGGTGGAAGGAATGGACATGTGCCCCGATATTCCTACCGCTAGAACGGCCCCTCATTCTTCCGCCAGAACGGGCCCCTCATTCTTCCGCTAGAACGGAACTCCACTGATCTTCACATTCATACCTCAAGTACACCAACCCCGGCGTACATGTTGGCGAGCGCGGAGCAATGCGCGTCCAAGCCCGGGGTTGGTGGCAGAGGTGGGAGACGCTTCCTCAGGGGATGGGGAGCAACGGCGACATCTCCGCTGATGAGCTTAGCGAGGGCAGGGAAGGTCATGCGAGTGGACCTTTGCGTCGATCTGGTCTACTGCTGCAAAAAGATAGCTCAAAAAACTAGATTAAAAAACATCTACGTGGCACCTAGTCAGCACAAAATGGAGAAAAATGTGGCACATGCGGGTAAAATGTGGTATAAAGTGCATCAATGCATGGGATATAAATTGAGAATTTTTAAAAGATATGTAAAATCTGTCACAAAAGCAAAAAATGGGGTAAAAATGAATTCTACTCTAATATTTATTACATGTTGCAAAAGATATAAATATTCTGGGACGTTAGATCCTGATTTACCTTCCTATATTAATGTAATTGTAGCAATAAGCAATTGTTAAATGAAAATTTCTGGTGATTTACCTGCCCAAGTAAAAAATAGAATTTTATTGTATTTGGCAAGGCCTTATTTGCTTGTCAAAGAGAATATTAGTTTTATTTGATAAGCCATTAAATGGAGGACAATTAAGTCGATTTTCAGGGAAAACTAATGAAAAAAAGTTAGAGATATGACAAAAAATCAAAACAAAAAGAGAAAGAAGAAGTAAGGTTGGATGAATGGCGAGGACGACAGAACCTTATTTTCATTCAAAGAGAGATACTTATATACTCTTGCATCCCTCATACGATAGTTTATAGAAAATGCCGAATCCACTATTTTTTTTAATACAGAGCAAATGTAGGTGCTTGCGTATACGCATACACTCATCCATACAATACACAAATGAACGTTCTATCCTACGAGCACCTTTGAAATATTGCGCCAACACAATATTTCTTTAGATTGACGAAGTTATTGCACACGTCTCATAATCGACGGGTCTCCTCTCACTAAATAAACATCATCAAAAATCCATAGTCACATCAAAGCTTAGCTACGCATGCTAGCATACTAGTACTACTATTAGTCTTCGGAACGGGACAAGGGCACACTAATGAGATTGATCGAGCTAGTAACAGACATGGATGTGGACGCCCAAGTTCAGCAGCAAGCCTTGTTCGTTTGCTTAATTTGCATGCGTCCGGTGAGCAAACACGGCTCGTCGGCCGTGCCCTTTGCTGCGCGTGCTCTCCCAGCCGCCACCGCCCGCCTGGCCGTGGACGCCGTTGCCGGAGAAGCAGCTGCTGAGCTCCCTCATGAACCCGGCACCGCCAGTGCGCGCGCCGGCCGGCAACGCCCTCTTCATCGACGCCGCGGAGGCAGTAGCCTGATGATGATGATGATGATGATGATGATGGTCGCCGTAGGCCAGCTGCTGCAGCTCCCTGTCGTCCTCGACGATCGTGTCGAGGCTCCTCGGCACCTTCCTCCGCCGCACGACCGACACGAGCTGCGGCGGCGCCACCTCCGTTACGATCCTCGCCCTCACCTGCACCTTCGCCATGACGTCGATCGATCACGCCGTAGAGTATCAGTGCGTAGGCCTTGGCGTTGCGTGTGGCCACCCCAGGGCTCATGGCGGGGCGTATTTATACTCGCGAGAGACCAGCTCTATGCCATGGGCCACACGGCAGAGCTAGAAGCGGACGGTGGCGTCGCCGTCGTCGCGGCCTCCGCGACAAGACGGGTCGCACAAGTGTACGGGTCTAGGGGCCATAGCTCGCTCTCCGGCCTCCCATGCACGCACGGTGCCGCGCGCTCGCCGACGCAGCTTTCCGGGAAAAGGCGGGCGTGATGGCGCCATGCATGTCCCGGTCGCGTCGGGCCAGCGTTCAACGTGGAGTTAATGCGGCCCCTGCCGGCTACTGTAGCTAGCAACGCGCATGCCGGAGCGCGCGCCCGCGACGGCGACGGCGGGTCGGCGACGTGTCGCGCGCACGGGCGGCGAAGAGGAACTTATTTCGTTTTCTGTTCATCTTTGCCATGCATGCATTTGTGTGGTTTTGCGGCTGGGGCTGGGTACGTGTACGTTGGCGACGCTCTTGTCCGGCAGGCCGGACGGCCGACGTTGTCCATATACGGCGCTGGAAGAGCGTCTGAGAAGCTCAGCAACGCCGTGCGCAGCCGGGCACGAAGACGGTATACATACACATCTGAGAATTACGTTTTCGTCTCAACTTTTGTCCATATATGGCCGGTGACGAGACGGTGACCACTGGCCGTCGAAAGAGGTGACGCGTGGCCTGAAAATTGTAGGAAGGAAAAAGAGGAGTCCACTTATGCTCAATCAAATCATTTTGAAATTGACTATGAGTTACACGATCACGTATTTTAAGATTAAATTGGATGAACTGTACAAACGTTGCCACTCTACTCTCAGCCTCAACGTTTTCACTATGGTAATCCATCCTAAAAAAATATTGTCATCACGCTTATCCTCTACGATCATGTTGTGCACTCTTTTCCTAGCACTCTCTTGTTCTTCGGCAAACCTAGCCCTCCTCTCTCCTTGGGGTTCAGCTAGGTAGTATCCCTTATTGTGTTGGTGGCAAGTGATGTTATACTTGACCTATGGGTCGTTGCTTTCCGAAAGCCTCGAGAACACCGGAGAGCACTGAAGCACGTTGATGTCATTGTGAGAACCTACCATGTCAAAAAAGGGGTGCCAAATCAAGAGATCTTATGATGCCAAAACTTCAAGTATAGCCGTGCAACCATCGACATGTCCCTTATATTGCCCCTGCCAAGCAAATGGAGAATTCTTCCATTCTTAGTACATACAATCTATGCCTCCAACCGTGGAGGTGGTGGTGGTGTGCGGAAGGGCGGCGACGCCCCTTGGTAGGGTACGGTCCGCGAGCTACACCATCTGCGGCAAAAAGTGGAGCCAACGTCGACGGTGGATGCGGTGCCGAATGGGTGGGGTGCCGGAGGTGGCGAAGAGGCCGGAAGCTGGGTGGTGGCGGCTACGACGACGAGGCTGGGGAGCCCAAGCTCATTTTGGGAGGGGGTTGGAATGGCATGTGTGCCACCAACAAGCGGGTCAGTGGAGGACAAGAGGAGGACGTTGCGGGTGTCCGAGGAGTGTTTTCGCGCGGATCCAAAACCAGACCAAATTTGTGCTGGAAATAGGTCGAAGTGGACATGAAAACGAGCATCCATCCATTTGTGTTGGTGCATTGGGCCGTGTTTCTGGTCCGCATGGATCAAAACGGACGCTGGCGAATGAAATGTGTTAGCCCTTTGGAGTTGTGCTTGTGCGTGCATGCCGTTGCAAGCAGCCTCAAGGTTCTCAAAAATTGTTAAAGAAAATAGAGTGAATTTCAGTTTTAACCTCCACTACTTGTGTGCTTGTGCGACATATTTGTACACCTTTTAAACAATGCCGTTCAAGGTCACCTATGGTGCCAAGGCCTCGTGGTTAATAGAAACATTGGCTCCCATTGAAGAGCATGGCCTGAAAGTATAGGATAAATCATGACAAAATGACCACTAGCATCAAGTCTAAGATTTGAATCCGGGAAAGTGGTTCCTTCACAAGAAATCTAACCAATTAAGTTCTCATAAGTACAAAT